>NC_137269.1:19614544-19782044 GCF_053477335.1 Acartia tonsa
ACCTAAAAAGGGATGTTTAAATTTGTCTGTAAAAGACAATTCTAATTTTTTTGCGTGAAAGTTAAAACAAAGCAACTCTTTAACAATAATAGGCTTGTAGAAAATATTATTATAACACACATTTACATATTTTCATGCATGGCTTAAAATTTTGATAATATCCTCTTAGAAATATTTTTTTCAATTTTGAAAATTTGAGTATAGATATATATATTTTAAACTCTATCTTATATATAAGCCAGTTAAATCCCATTGTCCTGAAAGCATTACAGACATACGGACATCTTTTTATTTGAATGCATATTCATCAAAAATTAGAAACATAACAATAACTCAAAATTACACAAAGCTCCCCTTAGAAGCACAGCTAAATTGGGAGCCATTTTTGACATAATTTACCAAAAAAACTTCATGAATAAGATGTAATTTGATTATCAAAATGATGATTCCCATAACATTAGGCAACATTAAAAAAAGAAAAAAAAACATTAAATACTTAGAAAATTAAGAGTTAAGAATCTAAAAAGTTTTAATTAATAAAGTGTTTCTTCAAAATTTAAGCGATGCCCCTATTAAAATTACAATTTTATATTGGTTTCTATGTCTTAATTTATTAATCTTTTATTAATAAATCCATCCTTTTATAAATAAAATTATCTCAATCTGTGTAAAGGTTTTGATTACACCAGGTATGAACACCTGCTGGGTAATTAATTGCTCCACTTTTTTGCCACTTTACTTTGACCAGGCATAAGGACTGTCATTGATATTTATTTGAATCATGTCAAACTTATTTCATATACCGATGGAAAAGACAATAAAACTCATAAATTAACCTTTTACAGAGTTTTTATTGCAATTTATTTCTATTTTTTAAAGTTGAAAATGTTATTTGATATTTAAAGCTACTCCGGGAAAAACATATCCTTTATCGAAAGTGAAAAAGAAATCTCCAAAAGTTCGTTTTATTGTCCCTACAACTTTTACAGTTTAACAAATTCTTAAGTTCTATTTATATAAACCTTAGATGATTTAAATCAATTTAAAAAGCTGGAAATCTGTCCCTTTCCCTTCTTTTTTCACCTATTTTATACTAAAGAGTATCTATACAATACAGAAAATATTGCTTATTACCAACTCTTGTTATATTCGAGTAATGTTAAAACAGAATATTGTAGTATTTTTTATTATGGAAAGCTTTTTTTTCTAATCATTAAAAAACTAAGAATTGATTTTTTTTATACTTTTACAGTTTATTTAAAACAACTTTTTATAGCTATAGCCATTTGACAATTAAAAAGCCGTTGGTTTTTAATTAAAGTGGACCTGATTTTTCAGACTTTGTATTGTTTTTTTTCTTTAAGTGCATATTTATTATTTAGTATAATGTTACTTAATGTAAGTTGCATCCTTTTATTGTTTGACCATTAAGATATCGAGAAATCCTTGCAAAACAAAGCAATGTTTCTTGACTTTAGATTTAGGTTTAGTTGAAAATTGATTATGTTGAATTGTAAATTACTCTGGGACCAAAAGTTTTATAATAACTGTTTAATAGGTTTAAGTTTAAGAGAGTTGTTGATTTTTTTATCATGACACACTCCTTGGCTGTATTAAAGGGGGTGTAGACCCTTGTTTAGGGGGTGTATGAGGACGGACACTAAGTAGGTGTATTCATCCACCCTTAATTTTAACAGTGGGGTGGATATACCCCACTTCTGCATGGCTCTGTTTAAAAGGGTAACCTTTTCAATTCAAGCAAGTCAAGTTACTTTGATGCTTTACTTATTAACAACCCAACTAATTATTAAACTTAAACTATATATGTCATATTCTCTAACAATTAAAATGACAAATTTAGAGAATCTATATGAAGCTTAAAATTTATAGTCCCTAAATAATCCATTTAAGCCACCTTCGAAATAATAATCTGTTTTTACAATTTTGCAAATATCATTGTATTAATTTAATAGCAAAATTTTTCAATGGAAAGGATAAAGGGATGTGACAATAGACGTTAAAGTAATATTCAACTGAAATCAATGTGTAGAATTATCCGTCCCTAGCATTTCGGGAGGAGAAAGGCAGTGGAATAGACTTTATTCATGCTAATAACAATGTAAAGATTTCCTAGGAGAACTCAGTAGTTCAGTGGTTAGTGAGATCTTAAAGGAGAAACGTCATGCAATACAAATGTCCAATGATAGGCCAGTATACAATTTACCATTGGTCAATTACAATATAAACTGGCCAATCATTGGTCAATTGTATTGTATGACGTCATTTTTCCCTGGACGCTATACGAAGTTACATTAAAGGACACAAAAGTACCGTGCCACTGTGATGTATAGTCCCTTTCTTCCTGACTTAAGAGCAATGCATGTATTATATAGTTTAGCTTTTAGTTCTGGTATCCACGGTTTCGGAGCAAGTCATTGCTCTGCAACAGGATACGAACATAAAAGTGAACAGTTGTCTTAATATTAATGTTATTATTGTATGTTAACCTTGTATTGAATTAATACACTTTATAAGAATATTTAGCTGTTTGTTCTTGCTATTACTATACGTCATTTTGGCGCAGTAGTGTAGTACGAATCTATAGCTCAGATTTTCTTTTAATTGTATTATTTCTTTTCTTTTTAGTTTGTTCAGGTTTTTTTTTGTGTTGGAACGATGGGATTGACCATTGAAGAGTGGAGGAAGTTGTCTCAGGATGAGAAGGATTTGCATTTGGTTAATGAGATCCATGCTCTTGGGAGTAGAATTGATAATGTGGCGGCGGAGTTGGGTGGGCGTATAGCGCCACTGGAGACGAAAATTCAAGAGTTGACGGATAATGTTGATACTAATGTTGCTGCGGTTACTGGACTGGCTACTCGGATGGACGATTTGGAAGATCGTCTTAATAAGGTGGTGGAGCCTAGTGTTGATAATGATATCAAGACTGAGGATGTGACCGTTGAGAATGAGTTTATGACTGGCCAGCAGCGAATTCTTGAAAAGATTGCCCAGCAGAATAGTTTGAATGACCAGCAGAATGGTTCGAATACCCAGCAGAATGGGTCGAATAACCAGCAGAATACCCAGCAGAATGGGTCGAATAACCAGCAGAATGGTTTAAATAACTCTATGCCGTGGCAGAGGACGACTGGTGGATCTGGAGGATTTGGAGGATCAGAAGAGAAGCCTAAATTGTTTGCTGGTGGTTCTCGACCTATTTTTGGTGGTATGCAGGGAAATGAAGATAAGATCATAAAACTTTGGGAATTGTCTAGAGTTGATGCTGTGGATAATATCTATAATGGAGTTCTTATGTGGTGGCCAGCCCTTTCTGAAGTTGATGCGGAGGATTTTAATACGCTCAATTTTTTTGAAGCTGGACTGAGTGATTCGCAGGTTAGTTGGTGTAAATCTCTTGTTTATGTACCAGATGGATCTCTGTATGTTTCGCAGGGGGAGGAGAATGTGCATAGGTACAATGAGACGTGTGCTAAACTTGATGATCAGTTCAGAAAAAATGCGCCTGAATTTGCAGTTGACGATGATGTGATTTTCTTTGATGATTATTTGGAGAGATTTTGGATGACTACTAGACGTTATCATATGACTAACCATCAAGTGTGTAAGGAAATTTTGTTTGATAAATGTGTGGGTGTAAGAACCGCTTGTGGTTATACACTAAAACCTGCTGATATGGAGAATAGACAATTAACATTAAAGGGGTACTTGTGTAAGATGCGGGAGACATTTTTACCACCCGACATGAAAAATGTGTGTAAAGATGCGTATTTGAGTGTTAAGCAACATGAGAATGATAAGATTGATGCATTTTTTGATAAGATACTATCTTTCTGGAAACGTGCGTATCCGAAACCAACTGATGATATGTTTATGGATTTCTATTCTCAAGTGTGTAATGTGGTTTTATCTCCACTTTTGGCTAATCAGATGCGTCAATTTGCATTGGATTTGGAACGTGACGGACAAGTGCGAATGATAACGAAGTTTCGGACAGAGTTAATAGTTAAAGCACAATTGATTGTTAAAGGGCTACAATTTAATCAAATTTCAGGGTCAATGGCTAGAGGATGTACAACAAACCAGATGGCTTTGGCTAAGACGATGGTTGGTGGCGTTGGTTCCAAGTCAAATCCTGTAACTATTGATCAGGTTAGTGATGAAGATAATTTGTCATTTGAAATAAATCAATGTGAAATTGATTTAGCTGATGAATTTGGTGGACCAGCTGAACTTATTCCTTTAATTGGCGCAATTCAAGGTGGATTTATTTGTTATTATTGTAACAGAAAGGGTCACATGATGAGGGATTGTTTTGATATTAGAGATAAAAAGTTGCCTAATCCTAAAGGAAAATACTTTTTGCGGTGGGGAAACAAGCCTTTTGTTCCTTATAAGACGGGGCAAAAGAGTTTTAAAAAGAATGAAAATAGTTTGGATAAAAAGAAATTGGTTGGTGAAATTGAAGGAGAGGTGAAAGAAGGGGAGGATACGAAGGAAGTGGCGCATGTCGATGGTTTAGGGGCAGACGATTATGAAGAAGACCTTGTAGCGGAAGTCGAGGCATGGAATAATGCTATTATAGATGACATTTTATGGTTTTAATGTTTTGAATGTATTATAATCATAAAACCTTATTCCATTTTTACTTGTTACGCGGCATTGTTTTGATTTATGCGCATTGTAAATAAACAACAACAAAACAAAATTAATGATAAAGAGTGAACGAAGCGACTCTAATTTTGTGATAATTTATTTTGATGGTTTATTTTGAATTATGATAAGATAACATATTGTTTATAAGCCTATATGAAATTACGAGATTATGTTATAATGGAAATCAAAATAATTAATTTAGTTTTTGATTATGTTTTGTTGAAATTAGGAAAATTCATTTTTGTTTCAGACTGTTGTGGAGTCTAACAGAGATAAGAATAATAAAAAAGTGAAAATGAAAAACGAATTAGGAATACAATTTTGTAAAATTGCTATTGAAAAATATTAAATTGAATTTTAAATTGAATTAAATTTGATAAAAATATGAAATTAGATATTTGAAAAGTATTAAATTTTGATGAAATGTGGAAAATTGTTTTTAAAGATGAGTCAGTTATTGTGATTTAAAGTATTCGATTTTAAAACAATTATATTGCGATTTAGTGATGTTGATTCAGCAAAATTTTTAATGAAGTTTAAAATTTCATGAAGCAAAATTGTTATAATGCATTAGATATAATCGTGGAGAAGTCTCTTTCTATGAAGGAAGGGAGGGCTGTCTCTCGGAGCTGGTATGCACAAATATGGTGGAGCTGTCTCTTTTGTTGGAAGAGAAAGGGGGAGTGAACATATTTGCAACGAATATTGCACTACCTCTCAGAGTTGGTATGCGCAGATATGGGGGAGCTGTCTCTTTTGTTTGAGAGAAAGGGGGAGTGACCATATTTGCAAAGAAATTTGCACTGTCTCTCAGAGCTGGTATGCGCAATATGGGGCGGTGTATAGAGGTAGCTGAAATGAGTGGAGCGCGCCATGCGCAGAAAATTGGGCTGCGCAGAGAAGCAAAGCTGCGCAAGAAAGTGCTCTCAGGTATTGAGATATATAGTTAGTTGAATTTCGACTTTTAAACCTTTTATACATCTCAGTTTAATCTGACAATAATAGTTTTGTTAGGTAATATTTTATTGAATTTCAATGAATTGAACTTATGGTATTTGGAAAGATTAATCTGCTTGGTGATTGATAATGTTTGATCATGTCATATTTCTTAATACAATTTCTTTTATTGTGTTACAAGTTATTGGTTCAGTGAAACATTTATTTATGGCATCTAAAATCATTGTATTAATTTTAGATTGGCTGAGAAGAGTGTTTTGTTTTGGTGATTGGGAGATACTGTCATCATTATTTATTTGATGGTGAGTTGTTATGATTTCATGTTGTTACCATTTGATTACCGTTATATATATTGCTATTCGAAAAATAGTCTTGTAAATTTGTTATATAGATATTGATATTAATATTAATTCTTATGTACAGTGATTTTCCATCAATTGGCATCTAAAATTTTGTAATATTTTAGATTGGTCGGAGAGAAGTTTACTGATTGTGGATTAACAGTTTGGGGAGTTTCTGTTGGCCGGAGAATTTCTGTTGTTGATTGTGGATTAGGAGATATTTTCTGTTGGTGGATGAAATATTGTCGGTGAGTGAATTGTTTTATTCAGTTTTTTTGTTATTTGTTGTAGACAGATAGATAGTTATTTGATAGACAATTGGATAGTTACAACCTCATAACTGTTGGTGTGAGTTAGATAGCTGTTTTATAAGTTTCATGAAGATTCTGAGATGGCAGCTGGAGCGGCTGAAGTCTATGTTCCAACAAAGATTGGTGGCATGGAAATCCTGACTTTAATTGATAGCGGCAATGCAAGAGGCTGCCTGATATCTCAAGTGTTGGCTAGAAAGCTTGATTGTGTGATTGAAGAAACGGATTCGAAAGCAACAGGCGTGCAGGGTTCCAGCATCAAGATTGATGGTGTTGTTCGGAATGTTGAATTTCAGATTGGAGGTCACAGTTTTCAAGAAGATTGTTTTGTTATTTCCGGTATGACTGTACCTATGAACCTAGGCAGTTATTGGTTGAACAAAAATAACGTGAAGACGATATTTGCCAAAGACGGCAACAGGATTGAGATGCATGGAATCAGTGTGAATTTAGTAGCTAAACGGAAAATTGTAGTGAAGAATTTGGTTCATACAGTTTTGGAGAAAATGGAGAAAGCAAGAACTAAGAAACCTGAGATTAATGTAGCTGAGTTACAAGACCAAAAATGGATTTGTTCATTGAAAAATCGAATAGAAATTCCTGCATTGAGTACAGTGGTGGTAGAAGTTTCAACTAAAGGAAATATGCCTGAAGGACAGTTGTGTTATATAGCTCCTAGACAAGGTTACTGTAGCCGAAACAACTTGTTGATAAACGAAGGAATTACTGAGGTGGGAAAGAACGGTAAAATTATGACTAAAATCACGAATTTTGAAACTGTTAAGAAATCTGTTCCTGCTGGTACTTTGGTTGGAAATTTGTTTGTGGCGGAGAAGATAGCAATGCTGCAAGAGAACAGGGTTAAAGAAGATGTGTCAACAACATTAAAGAAGATTCGTTTTATTAAAGATAAATTGAAGTTGGATAAAGTTCCGTTTTTAAAGGATAATGTTTCTTTGAAAGGAAGGATAGTTGGGTTGTTTTTAAAGAATTTCAAGGCATTATCGATTGATCCTACGGATATTGGATCTTGTACTTTGGAGGAGTATGATATTCAGTTGGTTCCTGGAGCTCAACCTTTCAAGAATAGGATGATTAGGCTCAATCCTCATCATGCAGAGAAACTAAAAGAACAGATTGATTTATGGTTGGAAACAGATGTGATAGAAGAATGTAATTCACCGTTTAATTCTGGAATTTTTGCTGTTAAGAAGAAAGTTGGAAATACTAACGAGGTGAAAGTCCGTTTTGTCCTGGACTACCGCTCATTAAATGAGATAACTGAGAAGATCTGTTACCCTTTGCCTAACATTGGTGAGCTGTTTGACAAACTTGGAGGAAAGAAGATTTTTACGTCTATTGACCTAACTTCAGCATACAATTCAATGCATTTGAAGGAATCTGTCAGGAAATATACAGCATTTTGTTCTAATGGACGGCAATATTGCTTCAAGAGGCTTCCGTTTGGATTGACCAATGCTCCAAGTGCATTTGTAAAGTTGATGGATAGAGTAATGGATTTGAGTCCTGAATTAAGGGCATTTTGCCTAGTTTACCTGGACGATGTTCTTATATATAGTATGAATGTGGAGGAACATCTGGAACATTTGAATATTCTACTACGAACATTCTGTGAAGCAGGCCTCAAGATTAATCTTGGAAAATATATTACATACAAGATGTGTAATATTTTTTGCATTGCATAAACTCTTTTAATTTTCTAATTTTCATTAACCACCTCAACCCCATCCCCTTCCCCCATATTTTCTTTTCCGTTAAAAGGATTATGATGATTTCATATGGAGGGGATGAAAAGGGGGAAGGACTGCAACTTGCTAAAGCACCGAGATTTTATAAAAAGGGTGTTTTCTCGTTGCGAAATATTGTTGACTATCTAAAATTGCTTCTGTGAAGCTTCCCCGAAAAAAAACCAGCTAATCTAATCAGGCGTTTATAAATACTTGTGAGATGGACAAACCAACATCTTACAATTTCAGGTAAGAATAATCGATAAATATATTTTTGTATATTTTATCTGCTGTGGAGGAACGTTCATTATTTGAAAGGGTTTCAGTTGTAATTAGAAATTTCCTGTCCTATTATTAATAGTAGCGAAGCTACTCTATAATTCATGGTCTGCAAGTCTGTTTGTGTGAAACAATTTATCGTAAGAAAGCTGTGTTTCTTTCAAATAAGATATGCTTAACACTTTCTTTTCATTAATACCTTATTAGTTTCTTGAGTTTTATGACACATTTTTTTTTTAAACAAAAATAATTATTTTCAGTAAATTATATAGCAATTATTTTACTTTTGCAGTATGCAAATCTTCTGCAAGCGCCTTACAGACCAATCCACATAATAATCACAGACACAAACAATGAACATTATATATACCTCGTTCTTGCTGCGCTACTTATGGACATAATTATCTTTTGTGTTTTAATTACATATACTCTCTGATTCTATATCGAAAATAATTACATCATGCGATTCGGTAACAAATTCTTTTTTTTATTATCAACTTTTCATAAATTAATCAAAAGAAAAATATTTTAGAATATTATTCGCCTTGACTGATATACAGAAACAGAGAAGGGAGAAAGAAAGAAGAATGGAAGACAATAACAAAACATGTAAGAGCAGTGGCGTGCACAGCGATTCATCAAATGGGTTGTGAAACCGTTCGTGAATGAATTATGAGGATTGTAGGCTTTCTGATTTAAATTTCGTAGGGGTGTTGACATCCCTTTCCACTTTGCCCCTTACCGCAAGCCACTGTGAATAGGAGCATTACAGATCGCGATAAGCATCAATATGTATATCTTGTGGAGTATTTGTAGAGTAGCTTTGCTACTAAAATTATATTCAGATGTGCTAAATTTTAGTTTCCGAAAGTGTACCTAGCTTCCGTGTCATATCTCAATATTTACTACAAGCTAAAAAAGCTTTAAACTTCAAAAAAATCTAAATTTGAAAAATTTAAATTTTGAATGTATAATGTATAAATCGTTTACACATTATATTGCTTTTCCCTTTGACCGGAGTAGCTGAATATAGCGTTTGCAATAATTGGATTATCTGCTGTACAACAACTTTGGAAATTAGGGAAGAAATAGGCAATCAATTTTCAGCTATATCTATGTGTGAGAAAGTTCCCGTCTTTTATGAACTAGAATGACGACAATCTTGTAAGAAGCAAAGCAACTCTATAACAAGTAAACATCTTTTTTAGGGATCTTAGTTACCAAATTGATTGGTACAGGGCTCAAAGTATTGACTAAATTACATTCACTTATTTTCCCCCCTTTTACTTTCAATTCTATTCGATTTTTATAACATGTTAAGCAAAAAAAGTCTAAGATGTGCTAAAGAAAAATATGAAGCTTCCTTGAAGTGTAGAGTATTTTTTTGAACAGTTCTGACGTTAGATAGACAACCAAACACACAGAAAATCAATGATAGTGTCTGTTTTATTCAAGAATGTAGGGGTAATTATGGATGTAATCTTCCTGGTTTTATATGATTACAACTCTAATCTAAACTTAGAAAGACATCATAAAAGCTGAAGATATAAAAGTAGATTATTATTAGCCTCAAGAAAGAACAAGGACAACCACGTTAAAAAAAAACAAGCACAAAAATTAAATTCAAGTTACTAATGTTTAAACAAAATTGATTACTTCAAACATATTTTCCTGGTTATCCTAAATTTAGTAATCGTAAAAACAGACAAACAGCTTAAATACTCATTAATCGTTAGAATGAAATCTCATTCAAACAATTAAAAATAAATATTTTCAAAACGCTTTAAACTTTCTTATCATGTTATCTCTAATAGCATCTGAGTAATAAACATATCTCCTAAAGGAGGAAAGTAACTTTACTTCTAGTATATCTTTAGTTTATTGTATAAGAAATTTTGAAAGTTTAAAGATAGGATGGACATAGTTAAGTTTAGATTTTAATTTGAAAGTTATAAGCACTCTAATCAGCTCTAGCTTAAAAAAGCTACACATTTTTGTAATAAAAATTTATGTTGGAATAATCTTAATCATTTTAGTATGTTTATTATTATAGCTGCAAACCTAATCTACAATGTTTTGTCTGACAGTCGGTTACTCAGATTTCGCGAGAAGGAGCAAAATGATTATTTCTAAGTAATAAAGTAATGTTCAGATAAAACGAGTATGTAAAGTTTTAACAGGAATTGTGAATAAATCATTGAACATGCCTAGTTTTCACACTATCATTTAATTTTTAGCAATAGCAGAGTATGTATTTACTTTTTAAAATTATAGACATACTAATGACTTTGAACCCAATCATCTTCTATAAGTTTCATAAATTATGATAAACAGGCATAAGAACCATAGAGTAGCTTCGCTTCTTAATAATGTGGTTCTAACCTTCTAATTCAACAAAGATTCATTTTTAGTCAAAGTCAATGTTATGTATGTTTTCTCTCTATGGAATACTGAAAGCTTCGCTACTAATGAACGAATTTGACATTGTTTCAGCTCCATATACAATATGCATGAATCGATATATTATTTTTTGGATGTTGCACCATATTTTCGCCTTCTTTAATAAAATGGCCTTCCAGTTGGCTAATATGCTTTTATCCTATCCCTTCCTTGGAAAAAGTAGTGACCAACAAATGAGGAACCTAAATTGACGACTAAATATCCCCTGACATAATATCCACAAATATTATATCCTTTTATGTAAAATGTATATATAAAAACTAGTATGTGAAAATGGTATGGCAGTAAATAAAATAAAAGGATCAGATTAGGTGGCCGGGATGTCCTAAATTTGGTCAGAAAAGATAACTCAAGCCTTGATTATCTCCAGAGATAGCCAACTTATTTTCAACCAACAGAATATAATCTTAAAACATTTGAAAAAATAAATAAAGTAACTACAGTAGTAGTGTAGCCACTCTATGGTTTATTAAAAAACGTAATTAAATTAAAATGAAGAATTTTTTTTTTTGGTAATTTGGTTCCTTATATTTGATTATTAAGAATAACATATCTGTTCACGAGAACTTAATAAACAAAAACACTACAAACCAAATTATTTAAACCCAGAGCTAATATATTAATCTCACTTGAAAGATATGTCCAATTTTACTTTTCAATTTAGAATAGCAAAATAGTACCACTAAACTAAAAGTTTGTGGATTTAGGGTATTTTAATGAAAGTTGTGTAGTAAATTAATTGAAAAGGTATCTGACAAAAATATCTTTTTGGTTAATTCAAGAAAAAAAAACGATTAACCCCAAAGAAGAACAATTATATCCATAAGCAGCACAACAATAATAAAGAAGGTGTATCAACTATTTTTTTTATAGCTAGCCGGTTCTTTTAGTAAGTAGTAGATGTAAAATTTTTCATAGAATTCAGATATGCAATCGGTTTTTTTGTAGACCTCTTATTTTTTAAGTAATTTAAGTTTAAAAAAAAAAAAAATTAAGTCGATTTTAAGGTACTAAAATGCAACAAAAAAAAGAAAGAAAATGGTCATTATGAACAAAAATAGTAAGATCTTTAATTTGACACCTTACTTTTTCAATTCTGTCAGGTAATTATTGAAAAAATCGATTTTTTTAAACCCACGAGAATAAAAACTTTGAACTTAATTTTATTATTTCACAAATAAAAAAATATGGGTTCATATATACCATTAGAATCAGAAAAATATTACGAATCCATTGTAAGCAAAATTGAAAAAAAAAGTTTACAATATAGTATATAAACTACAATAAAAGGAATTATATGAAAATATCATATTATGTTGTACAGGCAACGTCTTAATTCTTCAATTGAGTATAAAAATGGGAAGGGGGTAAAGAGGGGGTAAAAAAGGGAAGACAATAGTGTTGTCTGAACAAAAAAAATAATTGGCCATTTCTGTAATTTTTTAATTTTTTAATTTTTTTCAATTTTGCTTACAATGGATTCGTAATATTTTTCTGATTCTAATGGTATATATGAACCCATGTTTTTTATGTCTGTTTGAGAAAATATTTAGGTCTAAAGTTTTTATTATACCGAGGTTAAAAAAATAGATTTTTTCAATAATTACTCAACAGAATTTTAAAAGTAAGGTGTCAAATTAAAGATCTTACTATTTTTGTTCTTACTGACCATTTTCTTCTTTTATTTTGTTGCGTTTTAGTACCTTAAAACCGACTTAATTATTTTTTTTTAAAACTTAAATTACTTAAAAAATAAGAGGTCTACAAAAAAACCGATTGCATATTTGAATTCTATGAAAAATTTTACATCTACTACTTACTAAAAGAACCGGCTAGCTATAAAAAAAAAAGTTGATACAACTTCTTTATTATTGTTAAGATGAAGAAAAAGCAGTAGCTGACATACAATTAGTCAAATAAAGTCTTAAGAAGGTGTATTAAGGAAATATAATGTCTAAAAGCAATTAATATTAAAAGCACATTTTTAACACTTGTAAAAATATTTACCGACAGATTTACATCAGTTTAGACAGTGGCGTGCACAAAGATTCACCAGTGGGATTTGAAACCATTCACGGGTGAAAAAGGGTAAGGAAGGCAATTTAAAGTTTCGGAAGGGTGTTAACACCACTCTACATCTCCCTTCCGCAAACTACTGATTGTAGAGTAGCTATGCGACGAAAAATTCAGTAGCCAAAAAAGGTCATTATTTTTATCTAACTGTCCTTAAATTTAAGACAAAAAGTAAAAGATGGGAATTTCGAAGCAGTAATAAAGGATGGAACAATGGAAGATAAATTTATTTTTTATAGTTGTAAAATAATATATTATCCATTAACATATCCCTGCATATTAATTCTATTTCGAGTATAAAAAAATTAAGTTAAACAGTTCATTAGAAAATTTAAGTTGAAATTAAATATATTTTTTTAAGGAGCGACAAGCAAAGCTCTTTCTATTTACATGAAGTGCTTATTTTTAGTTTTTTTTTAAAAAGCGAATTTTTTTCTAAAAAAGAGTTAATGTTCGTTTGTACTACTGTTTCAGAGCTTTACTTTTATGGCTGTTTTCGTCCTTGTTGTAATTAACATTTATTAAATCAAGTGTAGGAACTTATCCTGTAAATATTAAAAAGACAAAATTATTAATTATAGAGTAAACACACTGACTTTAAAAAAAAACTTAAATTAAATTAACTTACTTTTATACCAAGAATCCCTTTTTCTAAAGTATATTTGCAAATTTCCCCATATTAAGCATATTTATATTGTTGGTAGTTTTCTTTATTTTACCACACCCACCCCTTCCAAAAAAACGTGTTTATAAACCAATGGGATGTGTTATCTTAAGGGATCTTGAGGGAAACAACCATGGAATATTAATTGAAGACAACCATTTATAACAAACAAAAACCCCTTCTGTAATTTATTGTTTGAAAAGTTTGGGGTCAATTGGCGTTACACTTGGCAAATAAGGAACTATTTTTAATTTTCCCCTTATATTATTAATGATATAAATGGATAAAATAAAAATAAAAAACCTTTTAAAATAAATTGTTATCAAAGAATATTCGTTAAGGTTTTGTAATTTTGGGGGACAACGCTTCGTAGTAATTTTGAAATATGTCTTTCCTGATGCCGTTTAAAGATCTTAATTAACACATAGACAGACAAACTATAAAGTTTATAACAGGCTGTCTTCAGTAAAGAAACGGTTTCCCTATGAAAAGTTTAATGGTCTAATGAAACTTTGTCTTGAAAAACATTTTGTTTTGACCAAAAACTTTTAATCATACTTTTATGTATAAAATCATATACAAAGGGGGTGAAATATTGGTTGTGGGGAATCTGGTAGGTCCACGCATTACCTGCATGATCAAATATCTCATGATTTTTAGTTCTTAATTTCTGACGACTTTTTATACAGTTTTGTACTGTGGGAGGCGTAGTGAAACAAGTACGTTGGGGGGGAAAGTACCAATTAAACGGTGTGCGGTCATTTCCGCATATTATCACATCAGCATATTGTTTCATCAATACACAAAAGCAAATTATATTAGAAGGGGTATACAGTAGTGGATCTAAAGGGATACTACAATGGCCGATAAATTAATATACATCCCCAGCCCTATGATGATACTAAGAATAACCCCTTCTGTAGATTAAAATTTGTGGTTGAAAAGTGTGAACACTCAACCTAATAACTTTGGGGACTATTGTCATTGCCCACTCTTTCTCTGCTGTACAAAGTTTATACTGTGTTAACAAGGACAAAAGGGATGAAAAGTAGAAAATATTTTTTTCATGAAATAAAAGAAATATATTTTTTTCATTAAATAAAACAAATATATTTTGTATCTTGTATATCAAAATTGTAGATCCTAAATAAATTTTGTTGAGTAATTTACCACATCGTATTATAGACATCTTTCCGTGGATAATTAGTAATAACAAGGTTCCGAATGCCTGAGCTAACAAAACTGGTGCTAATCTTATGATATTTACTTTAATTCTCATGTAAAATTTCTGTAATATTAATAGTAATAGAGTAGCCCCGCTACTCTAAATTATTTTGTTTTATACCAACTAAGAACTAACGGCAAATTTTCAGATATTTAAATTATTTTTTTTTTAAAGAATTAATTAATGATTATTAAAATCTCAAAAGCTTTTTTTCTAAGTTTGTTTCAAAAATTAATTTAAATACTATGAAGAAAAGAAATACTTAATCGATGTACTTAATAGCTTAATGTACTTTTCTTCAATTTATACATGGAAACGTTTTATGGGGGCGTTGTTCAAAAAAGTGGTTTAAACACCACCAATAATTAAAATTTAAACAAAAATAAAAATCTCTATATTAATGTATTTTATATACATAGATATATTTAAATCTTTTATTACAAGCGACTTTAGATAAAGTATCAATTAATTCACATGCGTCGCATGTGTTTGAATGTATTCGCATCAATGTAAATTATGTTTGCAGGTATAAATGGAGTTGAAATATGGATCTTGAAATTGTTGGCGAATTTTATCTATAATTTAGATGTCTGTCAGCTTGTCATTGTAACTTTTTTTCTGCTTTTGTAAAAAATATTGGAAAACGAATCAGTTTTTTACTGTCAGTGAGTAAATACATATTAGTTTTTTTAAAAGCAATGCTTTTCTATAATTATGGTCTGTCCGTCTGTATGTGAGTTTATTTTATTCTGGGACAGTTAGCTATTCCGGTTAATTTAAACAGGTTAGAATTGTCCTATCAATTTCAAACTTTACATGTTGATTCCTATAAAAATTAGGTATAATTTAGAAAGTGTATCAACTTTATATTGACTTATGTTTAAAATTCTGCTTATTAAGTTCTGACACTCTACAAGTGTTAATGTTCGTTTGTCCTACCATTTAAGAGCTTTGCTTATATGGATGTTGGCTTCCATGTTTGGTTGTTGTTAAAATGAGGAGTTATGTTATCACAAGGACTCTGGTAGGAAATTGACAACTTATTCATACGTACTGTACTAAATCAATCATTATTTGGACTAATTTAACCAAATTAGGTTTTTTTTAGGTTTTTGATATTTCATACAACCCCCTTAAGTTATTCATTACAGTAAAATACAATTTTAAAATTTATTTACTGTGTAAATATGCATAAATATGACGTTTTTACTGACAATTATGTTGATTTTTACTCAAAGCATATATCTTGTAGACAATAAAATGATTATAACTTTCGTTCTATTTAAGATAAATTGATGAAATAAAAAGTACATTCAATTTTATTAAGCTGAAAAGTCACTTATTAAAATTAAGAAATAATAAACCCCTTTGAGTGCGTCAATTTTGCGTTTAAAGATACCCTTAGTTTAAGCATTAATTTCTCCAAAAAATGATGAAAAAAGATAAATTTTTTTTTGATAAAATGATAAAAGTATATGTAAAATGAAATAACCAGCAAAAAAAATTACAAAATTACGTTAAATAGAACGAAAATTAGAGCGTTTTGTATGCCTTATAAAATGCGTATTTCTCATGAAAATTGTAACGATTTAGTGTCTTGAGTAAAATATTTACAAACTTCCCGCTTTTATAAGTAGCTAGAGCCTTTGTGGTTATAAGATATGTGCCAGAGGGCAATTCTAGGTGAATTTTGTTAAGGGGGGCAGCAGTTCTGCCACTTTTGCGTAAACAGGGAGCATAGGCTTTGTCTTTGGAGTGAGAGAATAGATTATTCAATAAAAAAAGTTTAGTTTTGGGGTGTATTTTCCTTATATCTATTTTTTTGATAGGTCTCCAGGTTCAGGTGCTGCAGGCTGGAAAGTCACTTCTGGACAGGTATAAATGAAAAAAAAATTTGTTTGAAATCTGGCTCCAGGTTTAGGTACTGCAGGCCTCCAGGTGGATCCTGGACAGTTAAAACAAAAAATTTTCAGTTTTAAAGTTAGAGAATAACTTATTTAACAAAAGTTGCTACTTTAGTACTAGCGGCTACGCCCCTAGAGGCCTCTAATGGCACTTTAAATGTTTTTTTTTATATTTAAAATATGTCTATGTTGCTTTTGACATTTATATTTGCGTTTAACTCTCTTTCTAAAATTAAGAAACGTAAAAAAAATTTCGATTTTTTGTGATTTCTCTTGGGAGGGTGGTGGTACCCTCCCCCAAAATAGTTAAAAACCTTCCCGGGACCTATGAGAATATACCCTTTTAAGAAGAACCTGATCAGTTCAGTGGTTAGCGAGATCCTTAGGTACAGACAAACAGACAAACACCCTGTTACTTTAGTATAAGGATTAACCAATTTGAAGATAAATTTGAAATCGAGTTCCAGGTTCAGGTACTGCAGGCCTCCAGCTGGATCCTGGACAGGTTAAAAACTAAAAATTTTTACTTTTGAAGTTAGAGCATAACTTATTTAACAAAATTTGCTACTTTATGGATAGTATTAACCAATTTGAAGATAAATTTGAAATCGGGCTCTAGGTTCAGGTGCTGCAGGCCTCCATGTGAATTCTGGACAGGTAAAAACTGAAAAATTTTACTTTTGAAGTTAGAGCATAACTTATTTAACAAAAGTTGCTACTTTATGGATATTATTAACTCATTAGAAGAAGAATTTTAAATCGGGCTCCAGGTTCTTGCGGGCCCCCAGGTGGATTATGGACAGGTAAAAACTAAAAATAATACCTTTAAGTTTAAACAAAACTTATTTAACAAAAGTTACTACTTTATGTATAGTATTAAATAATTTAAAGAAAAATTTGTAATTGATTTCAAATTTTTCTTCAAATGAGTTAATACCTATTATCCATAAAGTAACTTTTGTTTAAGAAGTTATGCTCTAACTTTAAAAGTAAAAACAAGTAAATACTGTCCATAAAGTAGCAACTTTTGTTAAGTATGTTTTGTTCTAACTTCAAAAGTAAAAATTTTAAGTTTTTACCTGTCCAGGATCCACCTGGAGGCCTGCAGTACCTGAACCTGAAGCCCGATTTCAAATTTTTCTTCACATGAGTTAATACTATCCATAAAGTAGCAACTTTTGTTAAAAAACTTATGCTCTAACTTTAAAACTCAAATTTTTCAATTTTTACCCGTCCAGAATTTACCTGGAGGCCTGCACTACCTGAACCTGGAGCCTGATTTCAAATTTTTCATCAAATTAGTTCATACCATCCATAAAGTAGCAACTATTGTTTAATGAGTTTTGTTCTAACTTCAAAATTAAAAATTTTTTTGTTTTTACCTGTCCAGAATTCACCTGGAGGCCTGCAGGACCTGAACCTGGAGGCTGTTTTTTTTTCTTCATATATGCTCATAAAATCCCAAAAGATGAATATTTGGTTTAATAAGTTGATCTCTAACTCTTCAAACAATTTTTTTTTTCATTTACACCTGTCCAGAAGTGACCTTCCAGCCTGCAGCACCTGAACCTGGAGACCTATCAAAAAAATTTAAATATAAGGAAAATACACCCCAAAACTAAACTTTTTTTTTTAATAACCCATCCTCTCACTCCTAAGATAAAGCCTATGCTCCCTGTTTACGCAAAAGTGTCAGAACTGCTGCCCCCCTAATTAGTAAGTAGCGAAGCTACTCTATAATTTGAAATGTCTGTCCGTCTATCTGAGAAAGAATAGGGGAAACGATTTTCTCGGCTCCTGTTTAAGATAGAAGGATGAAATTTCTTGTCAACAATCTTTTTAATATGGAGTATAATCAAGTATAAAACATGGATGCCAGTCGGACTCCTTTTTAGCAGGTTTTAGGCTATTTTTAAATTTTTCTATTTTTTCTCCATATCTTTGGTGTTTATGGTCCGATTTTCAAAATTTTTTCATTTACAGATATCAAAATTAAATTTCCCGTCAATTAAAGATAACAACCATGACGGTCTGACTGCCTTTTTGTAGGTTTTAGGCTATTTTTATATTTTTCACATTTTTCTCCATATCTTTGGTGTTTATTGTCCGATTTTCAAAACTTTTTCAGTTCTAGATATCAAAATTAAATATTCTGTCGTTTTAAGAAAACAAACATAGCAGTAAGACTGCCTTTTAGCAGGTTTTTGGCTATTTTTATATGTTTTATATGTTTCCCCATTTCTTTGGTGTCCAATTTTCAAACTTTTTTTTGAATATCAGAATCAAAATAATTTTTCCCAATGTTATGAGCATCTTTTATGTCGTCATTGTACAAAATAAAACAAGGTTTCGTGTTTATTTTCTCCGAAAAATCTATTCTTCATTTTAAAAATACTCCTTAAATCTACTTGTACACATTCCCCTCTACGATTTTTTTGTGCTTCGCTACTTATGGATGTTGTCATCCTTGTTTTATTATCATTAATAAATTTATTTGATGAAACCATATCCCTATTTCATAAAATAATTCAATAACCCCTTAACATTGGGGGGGGGGGGACTTAAATGCCACCTCCCCCCTTCTGGTTTTTAGTAGCGAAGCTACTCTATAATTCGAAATGTCCGTCCGTCCGTCTGCCCGTCTGTCTGTTTGTCCGTCCGTCTGCCCGTCTGTCTGTTTGTCCGTCCGTCTGCCCGTCTGTCTGTTTGTCCGTCCGTCTGTCCTTCCGTCTGTCCGTTTGTCCGTCTGATCGTCTGTTCGTCTGTCCGTCCGTCTATCTGTCCATCTGTCCATCCGTCTCTCCGCCCGTCTGTCCGCCCACCTGTCCGTCCGTCTGTTCTTCCGTCCGTCTTTCCGTCCGTCTTTCCGTCCGCTTGTCCGTCCGTCTGTCCGTCCGTCCGTCTGTCCGTCCGTCCGTCCGTCTGTCTGTCCGTC
Source organism: Acartia tonsa (assembly GCF_053477335.1). NCBI lineage: Eukaryota > Metazoa > Arthropoda > Copepoda > Calanoida > Acartiidae > Acartia > Acartia tonsa. The sequence goes on from NC_137269.1 coordinate 19,634,119, forward strand.
CGTCCGTCTGTCCGTCCTTCTGTCTGTCCGTCTGTCCTTCCGTCCCTCTGTCCGTCTACTCTATAATTCGAAATGTCCGTCTGTCTGCCCGTCCGTCTGTCCGTCTGTCTGTCTGTCCGTCCGTCTGTCCGTCCGTCTGTCCGTCCGTCCGTCTGTCTGTCCGTCTGTCTGTCTGTGCGTCAGTCCGTCCGTCCGTCCGTCTGACTGCCCATTCGTCCGTCTGTCCATCCGTCCGGAAGGGTACCGACCGTTTAGGGTTAAACATAGAGTAAATTCGCTACTAAAAACTTAAACTCTAAAGTCATCAGAGGTGTAATTTATTTAGTTTCCTGCGAAGTTGTCTCCGATACCATCGCTAATTTTTAAAATCAAATTAACGTTTTTGCTGTACAAAATGAAATATTTTAATAATTTTTAGTGCATTTTAATATGGAATGTAAATATTCTAAATAGAAAAAATTAATTTCTATTAAGGCGTTGCAAAGTTTTAAGTTCGCCAAATTTGAGATATGCCTGAGAGCCGGACCTACCATTTAAACTACAACCGAAATATTTGCAGGGATCTTAAGGGATAAGACAATGTCCGATAAATTAATGTATATCCCCAATGATGATTAACAAAATAACACCTTCTGTAGATTAAAATTAGTTGTTAAAAAGTTTGGACACCCAACTAAATGAATCAACCAATCAAAATTCAATAGAAGTTTCGAACGTAGTACGACCAACGAATAAGAAAAATAAGACTTTAAGGACTTGTGTAATAAACAGCCCAGTTTCGCTTCCCTCCCTGAAGACAAAGACTAAAGTGTGTTAAAAATCAGCTATGTGACGTCATAAAAATGAGGGATTATCCATCTGTTTTTTGGGTTTTCTTTCCCACTTCTTCTCTCATCCCCCTCATTTTTATGGCGTCACGTCACATAGCTGATTTTTAACATACTTTGGTCTTTATATCACTGATTATTTGTCATTTGTACCATTAAAGGCAAATAAATTAAATATTCCACGAAAATTAAAATAAAAACCATCAAATTTATTTTCTTGATATCCATGGTAAGCTGTCTATAATATGATGCGATAAATTACCATTATAGCTTAATATCTTGTAACCATGAATTGTACATCTGTAATTTCAAAATTATGACGGCCAAAGTTTCGCAATAAATAACTTCTTAAAAATATGCATTGATAGTTGTAATAATAGAATTAACTTAGACGTTGAAAGAACTAGGATAATGCCTTGCAATAACAGGTACTTCAACAATTTTGCTTCTTAAATAGCAACCTTTTAACATCTCTAGGTATGACGTTGTCGTCAAGACTCAAACCCAGCCTCTCCCAAATAACAAGAAGGCGATACACCGTAATTTTTTTAATCATACGAATTTAAAAAACCACGAAAAATCTGTCTAAGCTTAAAACATATATTCTGAGTCCCTCAAAATGATCAGTCAAAATGCTGAATTTCGATTGCTGCACTTATACCTCATAAAGAAATTTTATTAGTGTTTTTACAAATATTACAATAAATAGCAAACTTAAGCTGGTTTGGTTGTTCCAGAATTTTAGAGAAATTTAGTAATAGTTCAAGGCAGGTATTAGGCTATATGGCTATAATGATTTTCTTCATTGTTTAAAACAAAAATAAGTTTTAAGTTTGATTATTATGCTTTTTTGTTGGAACTCCCTAATATTTATGCAATTAAATTTTGGGATGAGAAATGACTTTATCAAATTTTTATGCGGCCTGTGAAATTGCAATAGAACACGAGAGTTTAGGGGGCTACAATATTTTGAAGAAATTGTTAGTCGTTCTTAGGGTAGTAATGCACAAGTAACTGCAAATTAGACATCTCCTTTATCTATGATACAAAGTAGAACGATGTCTGACTGTCCGTCTGAAGCTTAAGATCTCAGTAACCACTGAACCAATTGGGCTCTACTCTTCAGGGAAAATACCTACTGGTACTTTGATGTTTTTTTTAAACCTTACCTAATTTCAAGCAATAAACAAACAAACTACGTCTCACTATTTTAATATATTTCACAAAAAGGGGGGGATTGCTCGACTGCAGAGGTGAATTCTTTAAAAACTTTTGCCTCACTAAAATCTGTTTGCCCCACTAAAATCAGTGAGGCAAACTAAAAATTTAGAGGGGATAATTTTGCCCCACTAAAATTTTAGTGAGGCAAACTGATTTTAGTCTGGCAAAAGTTTTTTAAGAATTCACCTCAGTTTTGAGAAGGCTCACTCCAAAACAAATATTCGAGGCCACCTAATTGTGATAAAGTTTTGTTACTCTGCACTTTTAGTATGCAAAAATATGCGCTGGTCAATATCATTACTCTCACGGATAGAGACTATGCTGCAATAAATCTCAGGAATAGCCAGTTAAATGTGTTTTTAACGGTAGCCTTTTCTTTATACAAGAAGGGTGATGATTATTTATTAATTTTTTTATGTTCATATTGATCAACTTAGTAATATTTAAACATTACCTTTTCTAAATGTATCACAAAATATTCTCTTTATTTATATTTTTGAAGTTATAGAAATAGTTATTGTCCTAACCCTGTGGGGTTACCCTGAACCCATTACAACCTAACCTAGCCTAAGGTGTCAATTAAAACCAGAAAAATAATCCCGCATATTTAAAATTCATATTAAAATCAATAAAGGGAATTCTTTACTTGGTAAGGCACTTGAGGAAAACCGCCAAAAATTGAAATACTCTTTAGTCTCAACCAAACAGTGCATTTAATCTTTCTAAAATTTCTATTAGTGCCACTGCTCTATAAAAAAAACAGTAATTTACCTAAATCTAAAACTTGTCATCAGTGTTTAATTGTACAATCTTAAGGATATTTTGTTAACCCTGATCGTTGAGGTTAGAAAATAAATGTCCAATTTTGTTTGTAGAGATTATTTGGGATAATTGGATAAGAAAATGAAGAAAAATCACCAAAAAGTAAAAAATGCAATGCCTACAATAGGTAGGTTGTTAATTTAATTTTATTTAACCCTCGGCCTCACCTATGTAATCATCAAGCAGAACAGACAGAACTTGGGGGTAAGATTACTTTTTTCTTCTATTAAAATATCCCTGTATCCCTAAAGGTTACTCATTCAGATAACAAAACAAGAATATTTAAAGGCAAAACATTTTAGGAATGACCTCTGAAAAGGTAAATTATAAAGGGCAGGAAAATTTGAAATTATCATGCACAGCATGTTTTATACACCTTAGTATCCCTCACACTGTCTGTCTGTTTGTTAAATAGAGAGATAGAGAGAGGGAGGGAGGGAGAGAGAGAGGGAAAGTTAGAGAGAGAGAGGGAGAGACAGACAGACAGATAGAGAGAGAGAGAGAGAGAGAGAGAGAGAGAGAGAGAGAGAGAGAGAGTAAATGGAGAATAAATGGAGAGTCAGAAAAGGAAATAGAAAAAAATGAATGAATACGAGGGATGCAAAGACTTGTAGAACATCTGCAAATTATTTTTGTAGAAAAATGTTTTCAATTTGCCATAAAAAGATAAACATTGCCGAACACGATAAATATAAAGGCAAAATAGGATAATTTAAATAATTTTAAGCAAAAAGGGAAGGGGATAAGAAAGTTTAAACAATTTTCTCGTATTCATTCGAATCTTGTGGATAGAAACCGGCTCTCATCCATACGAAAAAACTATGTCTAGCATCGTATTATAAACCACTTTCCGCGGATATAGAATGTACAATTATAAGATTAAAACCAGTTTTTTTTAGCCCCGAGGTGCCGAATACGATGCGAGAAATAACTATTCCAGTATAGATTCGAAACGCATCAATATCCGATCGATTAGTACCAGTTATCAGCCTTACTGAAAACCATGTATATCATCAAATAAGAGAAATTTTCCACGATTATTAAAAAAAGCATTAAGTTAATATCAATTTTGTAAGCCCAACCTTCTGCCATGCAGGAAACAAAACTAGCTTTAATCTTAAATTTTTAATTTTAATATCCAAAGGAAGCTATCTATATAAAAACTAATAAATAACTATTACAAAAATAAAATAAAAATATATTAACGTTTAAATAGAATACCGCCAACACCGACGTAATGTTTTGATTACGGTGAAGTTGGAGGGAAAATAGTTTTATTTCTGAAGAAATGCACCATTAAAGTATTAATTCCAATTGAAAATGCAGGTTGATGTAAATTAGAGCATATGACAGCTAGGAACCTTGAGCCATATAGGTAAAACAATTAAATTAATAAATTTCCCTATGGCTCATTGTCATAACAGTTACAAAGACGTACATCAATAAAGGGATAAGATAACGGAATAAAAAATAATATTTTCTAATGGTATTTTCTGCTCTACCCCTATCAACATAATGCTATTACACTATTATATTTACTAGCGGCTACGCCCCCTAGAAGCCTCTAGGGGCACTGATAGGAGGGGGAAAAGTCGACTTTATCCCATTTTAAATTTTAGTTTCAAAAGAGTTTTTAAAAATATTTTTGGGGAGAGGGGGGTAAAGACACCCTCTCCAAAAATAGTTTAAAACCTTCCCAAGACCTATAAGAAGCTTCGCTTTAATGGAGAACAAAATCGGTTCAGCGGTTAGCGAGATCCTTCGGGACAGACAAATAATGCTTACTACTTTATATAATAGGATATTGAAATAATATCAGCCATGACAAATCAATTTAATAAAGATTTTTACAACTTTAAATTTATATCATAAGGTCTACATAAACAATAGAATTTTGACAGAATGCTACGAGGTTTGGACATGATAACATTATAATTAAAATGTAATTATCTTTAGCCATCTTCTTTTAATACTTATATACAAGAAAGATTTTCCTTAATCTGTAAATACAATCTGGTTATTGCTGCGCTTCGTAAGGACACAATTATATTTCTTTTGCATCAGGTTTTTACCAACCTAGAAATGAGAATAGAATGAATAAGGTAAATTAAGAGGCTTTTAGCTATGAATATTAACAAGAACAATTTTACATCATGTAGCAAAGCTTTCTATAATCTTTTAATATCTATAATACATAGTAGAACAATTTATTTCCGTCTGACCCTTAAGATTTTGGTAACTGCTGAACTGATTGGGCTCTTTTCTTTAGGGAATAAATGCTATGGTTTAAAGCTTTTTTCTAGGAGAGGGGACACCCCCTACAAAAAAAGATATAATTTAAAAAGGCTATAGTTTTTGTTCTGTGCAGTTGGCTTTTTTTTGTTATGCAAGTTTTCAATTCCAATAGTTGAAAAATATCTCATTTCTTTCGGCCCAACAAGCGTTTTTTCAGCCTAACAATACATTCAACTACTACTAACGTCTTGCAGAGTAGCTGTGCTACTATTAAGGGCAGAAAAACTGAAAAGAACTTTTTAAAACATACATATAATAATGTAACATAACTTAGTCATGATTTTAGCCCTCATTATCTAATTAAAAGTAATAAGAAGTACATGTACACCTCAAGGTAAATCAAAGTTTTATAGGAAGGTTTAGTACTAAAAAGTACAAATCCAAGCAAATTTTGTATGTTAAAGAAGTACATGTAAACCTCAAGGTAAATCAAAGTTTTCCAGGAAGGTTTAGTACTAAAAGTACAAATCCAAGCAAGTTTTGCATGTGAAAAAATATCTTTGAAACACAAAAAACCTTTCTTGTCCTGCATATATAACCTTGTATAAAACCTAGTCTAGTATACATCTATGATTCCATATATATTCTTGAGTGAGTATATATAACCTTGTATAGTATCAAATATGCATCTAAGATTTTACTTTTTATGTATTCTTGAGTGAGTATATATAACCTTGTATAAAACCTTGACTAGTATGCATCTAAGATTCTACTTTATATGTATTCTTGATGAGTGTATAATTAAGGATAATTAACAAAGGATACTAGTGGTTCCGCCTCTAGCCTCTAGAAGCTCGCTTTTCAACCCCCCTCCCCCCTTTTTAAGAATTATTTCAAATGGAATGTTTTCTAGAGATAGTATCTTTTGTAGTGTTGTTCAAATCCTTACCTCCTCCAATTTTCTAAAACCCGGCCCGATTTAAAGCTTTCCTGAAAATATAAAAGCTATGTTCCAGGTATATGTTTTTATTTCATTTTTATGTTTTTTAATGTGTTTAATGTTTTCAACATAGAGAAATACCATCAAGAGCATACGATAAATAACTCACAGAATAAATAATTATTGTAAGATATCTAAAATACAAATTAACACGATGTCTGTCCATTCGTCTGTCTGAAGCTTTAAGATTCGGTAACCGCTCAATTAATTGGGCTATACTCTTCGGGGATTTCAGATACTGGTCCTTTTATGCTATTTTCTTTTGGTCGGGGCACCTCCCACACCCCCAAAAAAGAAATAATTACAACTTCCAATTAAAAGACAACTTCTATGGAATATCTTTCCCTGATTTCTCCTCTCATGCGGTGAGGCACCAAGAGGCTAGGGACGAAACGTTAAAGGGTAAAGAAGGTGTATCAACTATTTTTTTTATAGCTAGCCGGTTCTTTTAGTAAGTAGTAGATGTAAAATTTTTCATAGAATTCAGATATGCAATCGGTTTTTTTGTAGACCTCTTATTTTTTAAGTAATTTAAGTTTAAAAAAAAAAAAATTAAGTCGATTTTAAGGTACTAAAATGCAACAAAAAAAAGAAAGAAAATGGTCATTATGAACAAAAATAGTAAGATCTTTAATTTGACACCTTACTTTTTTAATTCTGTCAGGTAATTATTGAAAAAATCGATTTTTTTAAACCCACGAGAATAAAAACTTTGAACTTAATTTTATTATTTCACAAATAAAAAAATATGGGTTCATATATACCATTAGAATCAGAAAAATATTACGAATCCATTGTAAGCAAAATTGAAAAAAAAAGTTTACAATATAGTATATAAACTACAATAAAAGGAATTATATGAAAATATCATATTATGTTGTACAGGCAACGTCTTAATTCTTCAATTGAGTATAAAAATGGGAAGGGGGTAAAGAGGGGGTAAAGAGGGGGTAAAAAAGGGAAGACAATAGTGTTGTCTGAACAAAAAAAATAATTGGCCATTTCTGTAATTTTTTAATTTTTTAATTTTTTTCAATTTTGCTTACAATGGATTCGTAATATTTTTCTGATTCTAATGGTATATATGAACCCATGTTTTTTATGTCTGTTTGAGAAAATATTTAGGTCTAAAGTTTTTATTATACCGAGGTTAAAAAAATAGATTTTTTCAATAATTACTCAACAGAATTTTAAAAGTAAGGTGTCAAATTAAAGATCTTACTATTTTTGTTCTTACTGACCATTTTCTTCTTTTATTTTGTTGCGTTTTAGTACCTTAAAACCGACTTAATTATTTTTTTTAAAAACTTAAATTACTTAAAAAATAAGAGGTCTACAAAAAAACCGATTGCATATCTGAATTCTATGAAAAATTTTACATCTACTACTTACTAAAAGAACCGGCTAGCTATAAAAAAAAAAGTTGATACAACTTCTTTAAAACGTACATCATTCATATTACTCTCACTCGCTATTGCTGTTTTTTTTCTCAAGGAAGATGCTGTGAGAATTGGTGCAAAAAATATGACGTAACAAAAAAAATTAACCAATGAGAGGCCGTTATTGACCAATGGCGGCCACTACCATTGCCGCCATTGGTCAATAACGGCCTCTCATTGGCTAATTTTTTTTGTTACGTCATATTTTTTGCACCAATTCTCACAGCATCCTCAAGGAACCTTGATATATAGTACAATTTGTCTTTTAGTAAATCTATATATAAATAGATGTTTTTAATCAATAAAACTTGGGTTAAAAAATCATTTTATTAGTGTTGTGCTATTTCACTTTCATCCCTTAGAAATTAAGATTACACGTAAATGTGAAATTACTTCTCATAAATAAGTAAGAAAGAGAAAGAAAAAGAAATAGGGAACTAGAGGAAAAATCAAAAATATGGGGGAGGGGGAAAGATGGGTATATTACACAAGCAAATATGGGGGAAGGGGGTCAATTGATGGTTTGAAGTTGTAATTAAGGTTTTAGGCCATGTTTATTGCTGCCTCAAGCATATTACAGCCACAGCTTACAGTGTTTATACACATTACAGAAAAACCATACAAATTTTCAGATTTTTTTGTTACGGGTTTCTCCTGAATAACCTATTTGTTATGCTTCCTTTAATTTCTACAATATACAAAACGCTGCTTCTTTATTAAGGCATTTTCGCAAATTTAAAAAAAAATCTTTTGAAATTCCGCGGATTAGGAAGCATAATTATTCGCTACTCTTAGTATTTTTTTATAACTTTTTTGAAGAAACACAAAAGGTGCATCTTAGAGCTCTCTATCTTTCTTATGCTGTTCCTTAAGTTATTTATCACAGGTACATTACAGCAATATATCATACTAAACCAACTTAGAAGTAACTGTTACTTTAAAATTATAAAACCTATGAAAGGTGTATATAATCCCCCTTTTCCTTTCACTTTACATCTGTAATTATCTCTCTTCTCTTGTAACCGTTCATACAAAATAACTTTAAACTTTTATAAAGCGATAACAAATAGTAAAAGTTAGACGGATGAATATTTTTTTGTAAAGATTTCCTATATATTTTGTTTTATTCTCTCTTTTTTATGATCACTGAATATCTACTCTATAACTAACTTTTCCATTCTAGAGCCATTTTTTGTGCTTCGCTTCATGTAATACATTTTAAACGAAACCAATTATGGCTTAATTTTTAAAATGTTATATAGTGAGTTGTATTGTTTTCAATATGCGAATTAGAATATTTTCTTTATTGTAGAAACAACTCTTTTTGTTTCTCCATCTCTGTTTCAATTTCGCGCGTAAAGATTCGCACATTTTTTCATTAGTTTTGAACTTAAAACAAAACAAATACACGTATTACATGTGATTTTAAGAAAGGTGGCGCCATTTACATTAATGGCAAAAAAACTAACCTAAAAAAAGTATGTAGAAAGTGCGCACCATTTTCAACAATTATGGTAATGACGATTTGCCTCATATAACCTTTGTATTTTCTCCTTGTTTAAATCATCTGTTTTTATTATGAATTATTATAATTCAAAGAGCCCCAATGGATTTGGCCCGGCAATGTTAAAGACAATATGTAGAGTATTTTATTTCAAATTCAAATCAAAATTTCTTTAATTTTTACTTACCTACATATTTAATTCATATCTACCACTTCAGGGAGGGAGGAAAGATTTTTACACTAGTAAATGTTCTTTATTAATTAACATAACATTTAATTGGGAACTTTTATTTAATTTTGATTGGTTGTTTGTTTGTCAAGTGTCCAAACGTTTCAACCACTAATAATAATTTGCAGAAGGGATACTTTTGTGTATCATCATTGGGGATGTTCTTGAATTAATAGGCCTTTGTCTTTTCCCTTTAGATCCCTGCTACCTATTTGTTTGTGAGAACTAAAATAATAATATAAAGTTGCTACATCCAAGGTGCCAACAAGGGGTGCCAGTTTTTTTTAATAAATATGACAAATAAATTTATCCAAAATTCAGATAGGGAAATGAACTAATTATACTGTCTAATAATTTAAAAACTGGTTCTACCATTCGTTAGTTCATAAACTTTTTGTGTCAATATAGTTTTTTTTATTAGGTTGTGTTATACTATATTTGGGACTGGGTGGCCCCGTATGGTTGGGGAACCGCAGGAATATGCCCCGCGGGGTTAGGGTCCCCTGCAGAGATTAAGTATAAGAAAAACTCTATCCCTCTTCATTTTTTCAATTTATTAAAAAAAAAATATGTGTGTGGGAGAGGTAATCCGTGCTCAATCGAAAAATTGTAGGATGCAATTACCGTCCATTCTTCTATCACTGAAAGTCTTCAGATCGCTATAGAATTTAAAAGTATAAGATTATAAAACTCAAAAATATTGTTGATTTAAAAAAACTAATAGACATTCTATTACTTTTATATAAATGATTGGTACTCTGCTTGTATGCTATTAAATGCAGTGTAAGAGTAACTCGTAACGGCAGCTTTGCCTGGTCTAAAATCTTCGTTATTGCCGTTAGGCCTATCAATGTAATATCTTTTACAGTACTCATACAATAATGTATAATAGTAATTTAGAAATAGCAAAACATTTAATAATTAATCCTTATAGTACCTCGCATTTATTAAAGGCTTTAATTAGAAATTGATAATTTATTTTTAATAATGGGAAGTGAATTATACCATTTTTTCAAGGAAATATCGATCTATCTTTTTGAGAAACAGCCATAAACCTGTCTAAAACTAATGCAAAATTTAATTGTTTCTGGTCACGCCATTTTAGAGGTACTAAGTAACAAATAAACAGTCATCTTACCTTTTTTACATCAGGATATTTTTTTTTGTTGTGATTTTGTATGGACACTTAAGTTTAATCTGTTTGGTAATTAGTTTAATAATTCATACAAAGCTGACACCGAGAGTGTTTTAATAATCTAGTAAAATACGTTGAGTGATTTCTATGAATAATACTTATATAAAAGTAATATGTTCTTTGTGTGTGTTCCTGTTTGTCTGTACCGAAAGACTCGCTAACCGCTGAACCGCATGGAGAGGTTTAAAGCTATCTTAGGGAAATCGACCTTAGAAAAAGATACCGATAGAAAAATCCCTCTAGCCAGCGCCGCTGCTATAATCAAGGGTCCATAGAGGCCTCTAGGGGCGTAGCCGCTAGTAAGATTCTAAGGGGGAAAGTCTTATTAAGCTAGCTATTAAGCCCGTGACCGCGGCTTAATAGCTAGCACATCCAATCGTTGTCGTCGAGGTGATAAGTTTTAATCTCGGCTCAACACAGCGTCATAACTAAAGATTTTAAAATGGTTCCTACAGATGCTCCACATTAATAGGCAAAATTAATTACCTTTTTCAAATCAATTAGTTTGTTTAATTCATGTTAATTTAAAATCAATATCGAAACTGATTAACATCCCCAACCTGTCATAACAAAACAACATTACGTAGATTTGAATTATTGGTGAAAAGTTAAGACATTCAAGGTTCTCCCCTGATCTAACAAAGAAAAATAACCTTTGATGATAATCTAAACTCGCTAATTTGTTGGATTTAAAAAACATCCATATTTATAATTTTCTTATAGTAGCAGCTGGGAATATAAATTACAGAAGAAATCCTAGAAAAATATTAATACTGCAATTAAGTTATTTCTTGATATCAAAATTACAAGTTTACTGCGGGAGCGCCTCTAGCAAAACCATTCATAGACCTAATTTTCTTTTTAAATGGCTAAAACCTTTGTGAAGCATCCCTGAAATTGAGAACTAGCATTAGTTAGTGAGATCTTAATAAACTTAACCTTACGATTTTATATATAAAAGGACCCCCACCCCCCTTTTATCTTAGATTTTAAGAAAAAGTTAAAAAATTGGGGCCATTTTTTTCTGGGGAAGATTTTTCTTTGGTGGTACCCTGCCCCAAAATAGCTATAATCCTTCCCAGGACCTACACTGTGAAGCTACACTGTATCATACAGCGAGATCCTTCGGTAAGGACAGACGTCCTAATACTCTTGTAAAAGGATCATTCTAAGAAAGTAAGTATTAAAATATTCATGTAAATAGTATTGGAAACAAGAATGATAACATCCATACTATCTACAATCAAACAATAAAAACTAGTTTGGTCCAACTGTGGTATCCGCCTAGGTTAAATGGCGGACACCCGAGTTCAATTGATTACGGCAGTGCGAACAGACGTGGACACATATATTATAGAGAAGCTACGCTTCTCTAGCAATCACTAAATAACAAACAGAGTCTATTCAGATGTTCCTTTATTCAGGGTCTAAGGTTTACTAAAGTTGTACAACATAATATAAATACATATGGATTAGGAATAGAGATAGTTAAAGGTAAATCATACAAGTAAAACATAGATAATTGCAATGGTTAGGTAGATGGCTATCCCTGTCCGGGGGAGGCAGGATAGCCCATGGAACAGCACAATAGGTAGATAAGCATAGAGGGGTTGAGTGGTAGGTCTGGGTACTAAAAGGGAAGGTTTGATGATTACTGTGACAACAACAGTCTGTGTGGGTGGTGATTCTATCGGGTGAAGGAAGGCTTAGAACCTTTATCCTCAGGGCTGAGGTGGTGCTGATAACTTGGTGGTTGAAGGGGAAGGTTCCGGAGCTTAAGAAGGGAGAGGGAGGGGTAACACCCCTCCCTCCACTTGCAGGACAACTGAGAGATGAAATCAATACCGTTATCTTACATATTTGCAGGTGGCTTTACAATTGTAGAATAACAGGATTTAGCTGGGTGCGTAGCATCACTATAATGTCTTGGTTTCTGCATGGCCCAGAGTTGCCGAATACCACAACTCTCCCCTCGGAAGGCTGGGAGGGGTTGTCTGCACCGCCAGACTTCCGACAGTGGTTGAGGCCTTCAGTTTGTTGTCCTTGTGGAATGGGTCCGCCAGGACACCAGCTGCTGAACGGTGGTAGACTCCAGCCCTCCCCAGGTCGAACGGAATCTGCTATATCTGCTGGAGTAGCTGGTCCTGTTGGATGTTCTGGCCGTTGGATGTGTACTTCTGAGGCCACCCTGGCAACCTCCAGGGGTGGCACAGCACAAACTTCCTGGTACACCAATGCAATACAATTACCCTGGCTTGGTTGAGGGGGGTAGACAGCTGGACGCAGTTGAGGGTGAGGGACAGCTGGACTCTCCCTGCTGGCTGGGGGCTCTGGCTGACTGGGGGTGACGGGTGTCACCCCTTCCTCTGGGGCTGCGGGCTCGTTCCGGGGTCCAGGTCTCTCGGTGGCGGCGACGGTTGTCGCCCCAGGCATCAGCGTGGGGGCGCTGGATAGCACCCCCCAGTCTTCACAGGGGTCCAGGTCTCTCGGTGGCGGCAACGGTTGTCGCCCCAGGCACCAGCATGGGGCGCTGGATAGCACCCCCCAGTCTTCACAGGTGGCGGCGACGGTTGTCGCCCCAGATATCAGCTTGGTGGTGCAGGGAAGCACCTCTCGTTCTTCCCAGGTGGCGACGCCGGTTGGCGTCCCATACATCGACTCAGACTCGCTGGCTAGCGCCTCTTGCCTCTCCCGCTTGGCGGCCGCCAGGGCCTCCCCGTACACCGTCCCGGTGGCGCTGGGTAGCGCCCCTCGGCTCTCGCTGGGGGTGACAGGGGTTACCTCCTCCTTCGGGGGACGCGGTCTGACGGGTACCATCATGTTGAGGCCGACCGGCAGAGACCGCAGGACTTCTGGCTCCGCAATGTTGGTTGGCTGCATGAACTCCGGTCCCATGTGGTTGAGGCTGAAGTCCAGGCCAACCCGGTTGGGTTCAGCCGCTCCTCCCAGCACGTTGATCCTGGCCACTATGGTCCCAATCTGAGACACAGACTCCTGGGTAGCCGCAGCCCCAGCGGCGGCAGCTGGTTGGGGTGACGGCTGGGCATCTCCCTCCAGGTAGACCTGGGTGTCAGACTGGTTGTATGCAGGTTGTTGGGCTGCCTGGTGTTTCTTCATTGCCTGGTCCCAACCGGTTCTACACTTGGCGGCTGTGTGGCCGTTGAAGCAGCAGCGCTCCTTCGTCCAGCTGGGTCCCATCAGTCCGGCTTCCACAGGGTGTATCAACCTGCCAGGTCTCTCATCCTCCAGTTGGGGCACCAGCTGACAAACAGGGTCTCCCCTACTAGGGATCAGGCAGTGCTGGGCTGCTTGTGGTGGCTCCTTGGTTACATTCAGCCTTCTCCCCATACACACAGGTCCCTTCCATACAACAGCGGCTCTCCTCTCCTGGGTGGCGAGGCCAGCCTCGGCCTTAGCTTCTGCAGGTGCTTCTCCACATGAGGGATCCTGCCTCCAGTTACTCCAGGTAGTTGGTAGCAAAGGCCGTTGATGGTGCCAGTCGGAAGGTGGGCTATGATCTCTGGGGGGTATCTGTGGCCAGTGTGTGGACAGGTACCCACAGTTGAACCGGCAAGGCCCAGAGGATGCCATACTGATGGTAGCCTGAACTGGGTTCTGAACTGCCAGCGGGCTGTTGGTAGCCACCTGAGTTAGGCCAGAGTTGCCAGCTGGTATTGCGTCCCTGCCAGGCTCTGTCAGCTGCTGGTGGGGAGCCCCTGCGGTGATTCTGGTTTTGGCAGGGGGTGGCCTTCTTATTGACTTCCCTAGCTGGAGCTCTGCATCCTGGTTGGCCTCCATCTTCAGCAGCATGGGGGGACTTGGCTGGGTCATGTGCAGTGGTTCAACAGAGTAGAGGCATCTGGTCTTGGAGTGTGGGGGAACAGCCTCACTGCTGCTGGTCAACCCTGCTCCCTCCGTGCTGGGTAAGGCCTTCCACTGCAGCAGGTCACCATTCTCCATCCTTAGGCCGGTCCCCAGTCGTTCCATGCCTGGGGGCTCCCAGGGAGGCTTGGGTGGCGGCTCCCCCACCCCCAGGTACGCGTCGGGCATCTGGGTGAAGAGCCTATTCCCCTGGGACAGCTCCCCATCCTCCAGGTTGGTGAGGCCAGCGCCAGGGAGGACCTTTCCACCCCAGACACAGGTGGTACTGGCCCTAGGGCTGGGCCCCTTTGGAGTCTCAGTTCTGGTGGTAGTGCCCATCTTGGGGCTGGCCACTAAGTCTCTGAAGCTTGTCACCCTCTCATTGGGCTCAGTCGCATCGTTCAACACTCCCGGGAGGACACATACAGGTTCAACAATCCCCAGTCCAGTATCTCCATTTCTCGTGCGTTGAGCACCAACTGTACAGGAGCTGTGCAACGGACATTCAGTCATCCTTCCAGACAAGGGCATCTCAGGGACCAGGGGTCTGTGACCTGGCATGTGTTTTATGTTCACTGTACTCAACACAGTAGGCCCAAGTAATAACAGAAGCAGCACCTTGTATGAAGAAGCAGAGAGTGGTGGTGTACAGATGTTGGTGGTTATGATCCAAATGAAGGCTTCTGTCCACCACAGTGCCAGCAGTATGCCTAGGCACACAGTTAATGCCCAATCAGGAATGTCTTCTATTGCCGCACGTCGGGCTAGGGGCTGACAATTTCTCATCTTGTAGATATAGGAGCAGAGTAGAGTAGCCGCGCCGCAAAGAGGCTCGAGCCGGCTCACCCCTATTATAGATACTATAGCTGTGTAATTAGGGTGGTAGTCCACGTAGCCGTAGGCTCTGTCCTCCTGGCTCAAGAGTTTCGGTGGCTGGAGTGTCCCCATGATAAGTAGCAGGGGGTTGGTCTGTTGGTGCCAGCGGCTTGGTTAACTGTTGAGCCTGAGTTGTTCTCCTTTCCAGTATAGCTCTTAATTTCTGTGATAACCAGCGGATCTTAGCTTAGAGATAAAAGGGAATATGTTAGGTGTCCATAGATGTCTCTAGGAGCGTATCCGCTAGTAGATGTATGGATATGTAGGCTATATATATATGGCTACACTCCCATATATATATACGTGTATAGGAATATCCTCAGAGCTAGCTGGCTTTCCTCCTTGCTCCAAAAAAAATCACGCTTCCTCTGTATATAGTTCACAACGATGAGGGTCTATGGTCAAGGTACACACCACCACTGCCCAGTGTGGGGCATCAAGTCAGGCTATTTCCACAGGGTGGGCGTACTTTCATTAAGTTACCATATCAGTCTCCAGTGTTGTATGGTGAGGTTAAGCTACTCTATAATTCACTTTATCCGTCAGTCCGTCCGTCCGTCTGTAACGCTATGGGGGAAATGGGATTTACTCAGCTCCTATAAAAGATAGAAATCTGAAATTTTTTGACAACATTCCCATCATTAAGTAGCACAATTAACTATAAAACATCAATGGCGTTCGGACGGCTTTTTAGCAGGTTTTAGGCTATTTTTTTATTTTCCACATTTTTCCTCATATCTTTGGTGTTTATGGTCCGATTTTCAAAATTTTTTCAGTTAGATATATCAAAATTAAATTTTCCGTCGTTTGGAGAACCAACAATGACGGTCAGACTGCCTTTTTGCAGGTTTTTGGCTATTTTTATATTTTTTACATTTTCCCCCATATCTTTGGTGTTTATTGTCCAATTTTCAAACTTTTTTCAGTTAAAGATATCAAAATTAAATTTCCCATCGTTTGAAGAAAACAACAATGACGGTCAGACTGCCTTTTTGTAGGTTTTTGGCTATTTTTATATTTTTTACATTTTCCCCCATATCTTTGATGTTTATTAATCGATTTTCAAAATTTTTTCAGTTAAAGATATCAAAATTAAATTTCCCGTCGTTTGAAGAAAACAACAATGACCGTCAGTCCCCTCCACGAAATTTTGTGCTTCGCTACTTATGGATGTTGTCATCCTTGTTTGTTATAGCTATAGCATATAAAAGGTTATAGAGTTGCTAAGTTTTTTCTCTGGAAAAAAATACCAATACACTAAAAGAGATGGATTGTAGATTAGAATTTATAGCCATTACTTTTTTGCCAACGTGTATTATATATTTCTATTTTTAAAGCAAGTCTCTTCAAAATATATTTTTAAAAGTTTTTCCAGTATGGCTTCGAAACCGATAATAATCCGCTGGATTATAATCGGTTATCAGCCATACTGAAAGATTATGTATAACATCGTATTACACAGTTTTCCTTGAATATTAGAATATTAAAAAATATAATTAATGCAAGTTTTGTTAGGCCGGGCCTTCAGCTCCTCGGGGCTAACAAAACTGGTTTTATTATTATGTTTTTTTTATTTTAGTATCTATGGAAAGCTGTTCACAATACGATGCTATATATATAACTATTAAGGTTGATATTCTAAATATGAGTTTTGACTTTAGCAACGTGTTTGTTCCAAAAAGAATTTTTACTGGCAAAGCTACTCTATAAGTCTTCGTATCTGTCTGTCCTTCTGTCTACTAAACTTAATATTTGATCCCCACATCTGAAAAATAACATATTACCTCTAAAAATTTTAATTATTTAGATATAAGGATCTAAAGCATTGTTTTTTTTGTGATCACTACAGTGTTCAGAATTTTACACCTAGAAATATAATGGTTTTGCTTGGCATATTTTACTTTTTTTTCAATTTAAGTTTGTGTTAAAGATTCCCTCATGAAACGGATGTAGTTTACACAAAATATTAAATAAACAGTGTTTTCAAATAGGATGGGATTGTAACAGCTAGCTATATTTGGCCTTTATAAATTAACTAGCGGATACGCCCAAAAGGGCCTTCAGTTGTATTTGATGTAGGGTGGGGAGGGGGTAAGATCTCCACCATAATTTCAAGTTTAGTCTTGGAAGGGTGAGGATACCCTCCCCTAAATAAATAAACGGGACCTTTGAAAATCTTTGTGCCGCAATCATTTTATACATAAGCTGATGTAAAACGAGGTGTGTGTCTGTTATGATCTCAAAAACAGCTAGACTGATTTTTTTTATTCCGGATTGTTTTACATTTTTTGGTGTATATGTGACAAAATCTTTCTTCTAAAAAATGAAAGTGGGAGGATGAGGAATACAAATCTCAGTGCAATCCTGACGCAGATAATGAGGGGCAAGCTCCGAGGTCCAGAAGAGCCCCATGTGGTCTACAGGTCACAATACAAAATTTAGCAAGATATAGAAGAAAGTGTTGAGATGGGCGGTAGTGTCTTACGAGACAGAACACCATTCTAGTCAATTGGGGCTAGGTGCACAGCCACTAGTTACAAATACGATGTTGGACATGATTTGGCTGTATTACAACCTCGCCTTTTTAGAGGAAACTTATTATTATAAAATATTGAAATAATAGAATATGTTAGTTTTTGAAACAGTTTAAATACTAAAATAGCTAAAATCGAAAAATATGGATTTTATTTGCGTATTTTTGATATTAAAGGAAAACTTATATTGTATTAGTACAAACACATAGTCAAGTCATTTCATTTTCCCCATTATTTTCACTTTAATTTTTCTCAATTGCTTTGCTTCTCAGCTTTTCTTTAGAGGTCTTTAGGGTGTGGTATGGACAAAAGACGGCATAGCTTTTTTTTTTATAGTGTACGTACATTTTAATTTTTAGTAGCGGGGAAAAGAATTTTGGCGCACTATGCGCTATTTTATTCCCCCCCCCCAAAAAAAAAAAAAAAAAAAAATTAAAAACCTTGGACGTCCTTTGAGTTAGACAGGCACTTTTCTGGTTGATTTTCCCACATACTAAGGCATTTAGTCTCTCCTACTATATATTAATTATAATTAAGTCCTTAGAAACCCTAACCATAAAAGGGAATATTAAAGTTTGATTTATTTATTTACCTGAATGTATATTTGTAGCATTCATAAAGCCTGCCAATTATTTAATTACATTTACCTTAACTAAAAGTTAAATTAATCAAATTGCTAATGCACTGCTTATTGAGGGAGGGTTGAGGTACCCTCCCTCAAAATAGTTGAAAACCTTCCCTGGATCAATAAGAAGCTTTACTGCAAAGGAGAACAATATCGGTCAAGCCATCGGTTAGCGAGATCTTAAGCTGCATCATGTTACTTTTATTTAATGAATCTTATTTTAATAATAGTGGGAAATATAAATTAAACGAATTGCTAAACGTCCCTATAAAGTTGCTTTGCTTTGCTTTGTTTTTTTAACTTAATAAATAGTCAATAAAATGACTTCCCCCTTTTATATTATTTATTCAAACAACAAATATGAAAAATCAGGCAATGTTCAAATAATTATATATCAGGTATTTTTTGTATTGAATCTTGGAGCTACTTTATGATTCGAAATAGCCGTATATTCGTCTAGAGAAATGTTATTTTCTCGGCAGTAATTTAAGATAGACAGCTGTTTTTTTTATATTTTGTATAAAAATTCCTCTAACCAATGATTTCTCTAGGAAAAATACTGATTTATTCGGCTGTTATCTCGGACAGACGGGAGATTTTTGACGTCCCTGATATTGATATTTATAAACCTAATTTAGTCCTTGATTGATTAAGAGCCTGATTTTCCAGTTTAAGTCTTCTCTGACCTTCAATAGTAGGTCTTTTCTTACTCAAAAACTTATTATTTCAAAAAAGAGACTAAAAACATTAAACTTCTATCTACAGTTTTTAATAATATTATGTTTTATGTTGTGAATTGTTTTTCAGAAAAAATTTAGAAATGTTAATCTATTAAACTTTTTATATGTCATGTTTGAGATGAAAAGCGCTTAATTAGTAAGGTAATACCCTGGCCTATTTTAGGGTCCAATCTGTACAATATACAATATTTTAAGACTCTCAGAAAAAGGGCGGTAAAAATGGTTGATTTTTATATTTTATGTATGAAAAAAAACTGACTTATTTATTTCTAATTTTACATCTCTCATATTTAAATGTCTTGTTTAGATTTTTAGCAGAGAAAATATTGACTCTATTCATTCAGGAAGGAAAAGGTCAATGGGCTGTTTATTACACTAGTCCCAAAAATTTTATAACCATGCTATCTTATTCGTGACTCCAAAACCTTGGGAACTTTATTTTGAATTTTGATGGTTAATTCAAAACAAGTCTAAAGTTTCAACCAATAACTACAGATGGGGTAATCTTGTTTATCCTCATTAGGGATGTTTATCAATTTATCGTCCATTGTCTTATCCCTTAATATCCCTGCTATTCATTATATGAATATGTTTATTATACAATACAGAAAATATATATAGCTTCTAGGAAACTTTTTTGCCAATCAATCGTGAAAACTAGGTCCCCTAGTAATATATTGAAAATATTATATATTCAAATTTTAATTCAATGAACCGTCCTCCACCGTTTTGTTTAAAGTTAAATATTTTAAAATTAGAGTTGTAGATATTTTTTTCTTAAATAGCCTTAAACATGATCTAGACCGAAGATTTCATAAAACTTGTAAACAAATTTGTCCAGTGGCTTCTTATAGCTTATTGGTCCTACATTAGTAAATTCTGCTATTTTAATATCTGGAAAAATGATCTATTGTGTTAAAACATCCTAAATGTTTTATCTGACCCATGTTTAAATGTTTACAAAAAAGGGTAGAAGTAAACACGCCCTAAAAAGAATTTAGTGTCGGCTTGTGAAGGATATGTTTTTTTTGACGTAGTAACTGTTCTACAGTATGCCAGTCTAACAGTATAACAGCACACAAATATTTAAATCGATTTTCATTGACCTGCACAAATTAAAAATCATTCTAACATTCTGAGGTGGTTTGTTATCCTTTTGTAATTAGCTGGAAAGTTTAGTCCCCAATTTTCGTCATTCAAGCACCCCCTCCCCACCCCAACAAAAAATATATCGCCCCTGAAAAACTTTATCTCGTATAAAAAAAGATTAAATATCTTAAAACTGAAATGTTGGGTTTTTCTTGGGGTTTCCATCAGTTTCCATAAAACGAATATTTGATAGCACCCAAATACTTTTTTTGCATACTTAGAACTGAGTGTAAACAGATTGATTTAGACTTTACATACACATATACGTACATAGATGGATAGATAGATAGATGGATAGCTGACGTTTTTTTTATTAATAGATTGTTGATTTAAGAAGAAAAAAATTATTAAAAGTATGTATATAAAATGCTCGTATAATGTTTACATTTATGAATGTTGACATCTTAAAATCAAGAAGCAAATCCACTCTATAACCTATATATTTTTGGTCAATGTAATTTAAAAGTAATCCTTATAATAAAGTAACAAGTTGTCTATCCGCTAAACCAATATGTTTCTCCTTTACAGGGCAGCTTCTCAAGTTCTCATGGGTCCTGGGAAGGTTTGTAACTATTTGTGGGGAGGGTAACCACACCCTCTCAAGAGAATTCGCAAAAAATTGTAAATAGCACTATCTAGTGGCCGAGAAAATAATTTTAGTAAACAACGAAAATAAAAAAAAGACATTTTACATTCCGAAAATGTCATCAGCTAATGTTAAGGATTGTGCCCCATAAAATCACACGCCAAAAATTGAATACTCAAAACTGTGGTAAAATATATATGCTCATAAAAAGCAAAATACATAAGAATATTAAATTCTTTTATTGCTGCGCTGTTTATTCATTACTTGTGCTTGCTGAGCTAATTATAGGCATAATTGTCCTTGTTACACTTGAAAGCTGTCTTTCTATTTTGATTTGTGTAAATTTTGAATGGCATTACCAAGTTTGTGTAAAATCTGATTAGAAGATTCTTCTCCTCGCTAAAAGTCAGGTATACAAGGGATAACTTCTGGAGAACAAGTTTAGAACATCATCATTTTTGAGGAAGGATTCTTCCTCATTTTTAGCCCTTAACGGTAAGGCAAAAAGAAAATTTTTTAAAAAGTAGCGAAGCAAAAAAAACATGCTCATTGGAAAATAGAACCTTTCACAAAAAGTCAGCAATATATCTTTAAAAACAACTGAGAAAATAAAAAAAATATGTGAAAATCAAAAATAAAGCTATGAACAAAAAAAATCCTGGACCGTGTACGAAAATCATTTAAAACACAACATAATTACAATTATATAGACATAAAATCCCATGATTGACGAACAAAGTGAGTTATTGAGTAGATGCTTATCAATCAAAGGAATATTTTTTTTTAATCCTTCATAGAAGTGCAATACTTTCAAAATAAACATTTAGACTGACGAAAATTTAAAAATTTTTATGTGAAGTAGAACACCTAATAAAATTACCAAATCAGAATCCAATTCTTATTCTTTAAATCCTTGGGTTTAAGCTCTGACAAAGATAAAGTAAACACAACTATTTAAACTAAGTTGCAACATAACAAATATTCTAGATAGATAGATGGGTAGATAAAGATGGATGAGTAAAAGAATTATTTAAAAGATAGATTTGAAAACATATAGATTGGTAAAAGAGCGATGAAAATATAGAAAAGAGATATATCTAGGTTTTTAAATATCTCAGGGACTAGACAATTGACGTTTAAATTATTTTATCAAATTAATATGTTTATAGTCAGCTTTTTAGTAGCTTCTAAATGTTAACATTAAGTATTTGGCAGTATTAATGATAAGTTCATTGAACTATTAGTATCGAAGCTTCTTTTCTGAAGTTTCAAAACAAATATATAAATATTTGTATGACCACTTTTGCCACGCTTCTGTGATGTTGTTAGAACACCGTTTATGCTTTAATTCTTGATTAAACAAAACTTTGAAATGTAGAATAAACAAAACATTTAAATCAAATTTAAATCCCCGCTGCTATTGTCCTTTATATACTTTTAATTTGTAGGACCCCCTCCATATAAAAGACTCATTTGCTTCATTTGTTTTAATTTGGTTTTAATCCTTGATTAGTTAAAAATCCTTCTGATAACTTATCTATTTTTTGTTTATTTTATCCTTGTTTAATAAGGTGATTTTCTGTGATTCTCTCTTTCTGTGTTTTTTTTTTCATCGACCACTGGTCTGATATGGCTCTCCTTTACAGTGGATCTTCTTTTGGGCTAGAGGTAAGTTTTATTCTTTTTTTTGGTTGTAGGTCATCTTCACCCTCATTAGATTAATACCTTAAAAAACGACCCCTTCTCCTTGTCGTACTTGAGGACTATAGGTTAAAAAAGGACACACAACAAAATTATAATCTTAAAAACTTGTAAAAAATTGAGTAATCTATTCCCAAAAGGACAGACAGGACGGACAGACGTAAACAGGACAAGTAAAAGATTGGGAGGGAGGATATTTATTGGTTCAAACTAAATATGATAGAAATTTGCAACACCCTCATCTAATGCGAAGCATTTTTTGCAACAAAATAAATACAACACAATGCTATTTTCTGATTCTAATTTTATTTCTCTATACTTTGAAGTATGTAAAATCAAATTTAAATAGAAAAATCTATTAACAAGGAATTTTTTACCTCACTTTTGTGGAAGTTTGAGATTTTCACAGGCCTTTAACATGCAATTTGATGTAAACATATTGTATTGTATTATATTTTTTATTAGATACAATTTTAAAACCATATACCATTTCTGGTTTAATACTATGTTTTGATATTTTTAATATTTTATTTTAAGGAAAAAATATAAATACCAATACGGAATTTTGGATACTTTTTAGATAAGTTTCAACAAACACGTGGT
The DNA here is from genome assembly GCF_053477335.1 of Acartia tonsa. Classification (NCBI taxonomy): domain Eukaryota; kingdom Metazoa; phylum Arthropoda; class Copepoda; order Calanoida; family Acartiidae; genus Acartia; species Acartia tonsa. The sequence continues at coordinate 19,657,266 of NC_137269.1, forward strand.
ATCGTCCTAAGATAAAATATTATTATATTTTAATGAAAGGAACTCTCCTAATTTTAAAAGTCTAGTCCTTAAAAAATACTGATATTGTAATCTTGGCCCCTTAGTGGAATCTTTAGGATAAAAAAATATATAAAATCATGTAAACCCCTAATTATTATGTTAAAATGATGATTAAGGACAGAACACTGGGGATTCATGGGGTTTAAGAAGTCTAAAAAAATTGATAAAACCAAATATTATAGAGAATTTAAGTATCCGACCTTGGCGTCTCTGTGCGTAAATAATTTGTTTACCGTGGTAAAGAGGTTCTCAATGTTGTGGCCGCTTTAAGTAATAGCCCCCCCTTATTTTTCATTGAGCAGGAGAATATCAGAAATATCCCTCGAAAAAAATAAGCTATGTAATCCTACTCTATAATCTTAATGGATAAGACAATTGACAACACAATACAACTTGTTTGTACCAACCAATCAAGATTTAATAAATGATTGCAACCAACAAATAAGAAAATGTTTTTAGAACTTTTAATACACGTATGTTTTACAGTCTAATGTCCCTCCTTTCCGTATTACTACAAGTTTTAGAATTACGTGCTGCTTAGAATGATATTGACTAAAGCTGTTTAAGAGATATTGCTGCCTAAGGCAGCCTTAAGAATAAGAGGGCTTTCCTTTAAATCACTTCTAAATTACCAAGGTTACTAAATCGGGTGCTTTCCCTCAAAGTGACTAACGAGCACAATATCCCCCCTTTTTAAAAAATAAATTGAAAATTATTGTTGGTAGTTCCCATTCAGGGCTACCTTGTATCCAATAAAACCTAACCTGAGATAATACCAGATCAAAAGCCTTTTTTAAATTCATTTTTAGATAGGGGGAGAGATAGGCATTTTAAGAAAACAGCCATAAATCTTTGATATGCTCCTTTATTAACAAAACATCAGTGTTATTATTAATGTTAATATCCTCTCTATAACTAAGCTACTATATAAGTGTCTTATAAATGTATGTTTTTACAATCCAGACAATATTGCACACAAAAATACAAAATTTATTGACTGACTATATGTCTAAAATGATTTAATAGTGTTTTACTTCTATCCTTTATCACCTAAAAGCTTCTTTTTTAGAAATGAGATTTTTACAAGGCTTGAGGCTTTAATTATATTTGCCATAAGATATTTGCCAGGGCCAATATCAAATTCTTTAAAAACCACAACACTTTTAGTTTAAGGTATATTAAGGAAACTACCAATTGATTTAAACGCTTCTATAGCTTGAACAATGTAGAAGAAAAGTTTTTGACACTAAAGGTTTGCAGCAACCGATCAATATTTTCAAGTGCCCAAAGTTTGTAAGCTAACGAATGAGAGAATAGTTTGTAAAACATTGGGTAATTTACAGTCCCATGCCCAACCTCCTCTTTGATTAGTATAGGTATTTTAAGGAAGACACAATAACTCGGCCAAAGATTTTATTTTTTATTTATGGATTAGTATGCTTAGATGGTATTTTGCTAACATTCTCAAATGGGTAAATTTATTGTACACAGATCATAACCAAACCTTTAATTGCACAAACTTTGTCTTTATAAAATTAAAAATGTGAAATATTAGGCCTGACATAGCAAATTTATGTTATTTCAGGGAGGGAGGGGACATTGGGTTGTTTTATAATAATGTTTTCTTATTTGTTGGCTTAACAACTTTAGGGACTTATATTAAATTTAGTTTGGTCATCCAAATTAGTGCCCAAACGTTTCAACCACTAACTGTAATCTACAGCAGGGTTTTTTCTGTGTATCATCATTGGGGAAGTACATCAATTTATCGGCCATTGTTTTATCCCTTAAGATATTTTCTCTAGTTTTGTATTGACACTGGCACACAATTACAATGTGCTCTATACTACTTCATCCACCAAAACTCATTTTATCCAATTTGTCATGGCACCACAGACTAAACATATCATTAGATAGAATTTTTGAAAGTTTACCTCAAAGTGGTCTGTCGAGCACAGAAACCAATCCCCTTATCTTTAAAAAAATATAAATAATGATATGAAGGTTTATTTTTCGTGTATTATGTTAGGTTAGGTCAGGATTTTTGGGTACAAAAGCCCCAAAGGGTTAAGATCACGCAATCATCAAACGTTAAATTAAGTTAAATTTACGTTTTTGTAGACAATTTATTTGGGGAAACACCATTTAAAATACGATTCTTTTTAATAATTTAGAACCAGAAGAATAATGTTATTGCCGACCTATATGATTTGAATTATTGTGATTTATTAAGTGTAGACCAAGGAAGTTAATATAAAAGAGAGGATAAAGTCCTAACGATAATTGTAGGCTGCTTTTAGTGGGTTTTCAAAATTTTCACCCTAATAGGGGACGACATGCCTATACAATACTGTTATTTTCTCCTACATCTCGATTAATAGAATGTAAAAAAAAATTTATATATAAACTCCAAGAATGCAAAATTGTTATATTGTTTCATTCACAATGGGATGTTCTTTTAGTCTATTGTGGTTTCGCCACAAACAGGTTATTCTTTTCATTTTGACAACAAACACATAACAAAATATGTATGAATATAAAACTCATAATAAATTTTTTTCATGTATAAATTTTGGTTTTTTATTTCAACCACTTGGAGATGTTGATAATATTGTATCACCTTTGGCTTGATTAACCCATGTTATTGGTCTTCTTTTGCTATACTATGCATTGTCATTATATTGTTTGCTTTTTTGGAGGAGGGAGGGGAGGGGCAATGGACAGTGAATTGCGCTGGCACTCAAAAATTTAACTTTTTGGCTTGAAATCTTTGAATACTGAGTAATCATGTCAAATCATGATGGGTCCAAACAAGTAGTATTCATACTAGAATAAAATAAATTAAAAAACTTTTGCCTTAAAATCTCTATTGATGACGTCATATTGGAGTAATGGACTATTCTAATATGACGTCATTCTGGGTACTTCGGCCATAAGTTTTAAAATCTATCCCCTTTTTAAAGGTACTTTAAAGAGCTTCCTCTAGGACAGTCAACTTGCGAATGTGGTTAAATATTCATATAGTAGCTTTTAACATTTTGTCCATTGGCTCTAAATATCAATGTTTTTATTTCTTTTAAGTTCCGCCACATATTGAAAAGATTCATTAAAAGGCTCATTAAACCTAGGTCACCCTATTTTCTTTGGTGTCTAAAATGTACAAGGATAGGTGTCCTAAAAAAGCTAAGAATAAGTGACAAAAAAAGCAAATATTATACTTACTCTATTTAGAAGATTTTTATTAGAATTATGAGGAGTTTAGAATAAAAGTAGGTATACAATGCTTTTAGCTTTCGTACAAATTAAATTTAAGATTTAAAAAATCATCTTACGGTTTGAAGGCCCTGTTGGCTTACTGTTAGTTGCGGCTGTTGCATCTTAAAAATGTACATCTGCAGCTATCTAAGATTTAGAGACTCAAAAAGGTGCAGATGTAAAAAGGCGATCACCCCCATCAAACTTAAAAACCACTCATTTTATCCACCTCAAATTATTAAAGAATAATCAAATTACCCCCCCTTAAAACCTTTTACCTTCCCTCCCCCTCTGGAAATAAAAAGCTCGATGATTTTTTTTAGCTACTTTTAACCTAATTTAAAACCCTTACATACCCCCTAATCTAAAAAAAAAAAATTAGATTTTCCCCCTCCGAACCATTTTTAACCCCTGATTTTACCCACCCCAAAATAAAAAGCTTGGACAGATATATTGGCAGGGAAAAATTTGTCGTAAATTTAGGTTGCTAATATGGACCTTATTTATTGGTCAGTTTGTTCTTTCCGTAGGATGTGAGGGGGGAGTTGGCGTTTAGGGGGTATCGCTATTTAAGCCGGAGAATCACTTATTATCAGTACGTAAAATTCTGGTGCAACATCCAAGTGTTTATATATCGATTTTTTATACATTATTTTCTTTTATATTGTCATGGTAGTGACCTTATACAGTGACACTCATATAAAACAATACATGCTATAATCATTATCAGAAATATTGCGCAGAGAGAGAGGGGACATTGGGGTGTTTATTACACTAGTCCACAAAGTTTTATAGCAAAGTTTTCTTATTCGATGAGTAACAACTTTTGGGATTTTTATTGAATTTTGATCAGTTGTTTTATTAAGTTGAGTGTCCAAACGTTTCAACCACTAATTGTGATCAACAAAGGGGGTAATTTTGTGTAGCATCAATGGGGATGTACATCAATTTATTGGCCATTGTCTTGTATCTTTAAGTAAGATGTTAATCTTGGATCAAACTTTATCTTTTTGTTTGTAAATATCAATTTATGGTTATAGATTATGGGGAATCAATTTGGGGAAAAGTAGCTAGAACCCTGGACCTATGAAAAGTTTACCTAAAATAAAAAAAACTCATTTGGTTAAGTGGTCAGTGAGATCATGAAGGACAAACTTAAAAACTTTACTATATCATACAATATTTTCAATTTGTATTTCATCAATGATTATTTCAAAGAAAATATAGTTTTAATGTGTAATATACTTGAATCTTTGTGTGTGTGTGTGAGAGTGGGTAAATGCAATTTTGCAATTACCATTGTTTCGAGACCCTGTACACTGATATCCATAACATTGTTTTTTTTTGTGTTTTTTAGATAGTTTATTTCGAGGTTAATATAAAACAAGAATTACGAATTTCAAGATATCTGGAAAAGCTACTATATAGCATTTTCATAGAAAAACAACATAAAACTTCATAATCACTAAACCTTTAAAATCACGAAAACTTAAATCGTTCTAGCACCGCAATTAATTGACAAATCTTTATTAAACTTAATGAGAATATGTAGAATGTAAACATTTTTGATCCCTGAATATTTTAGCCGTCAATCTTGAATAGGAATCGAGAAAATCACGTAATAGGCGTCGATCTAGCACCCCAAATATTGGGCAATGCTTGATGAAACTTGGTTGAATTGAAATATGTATAATGGAATCTTGTTAACTCTCTAAAAATTCAGCTATCTATCTTGAAAAGGAGCCGAGAAAACACGTTTCCCCATACCATTACGGATGGACTGACGGACTGATGGAAGGAAGGACAGACAAAGTGAATTATAGAATAGCTTTGCTGCTAACAAACTATTAATTTATGGATTTTTATACATTTATAATAAATACAAATTACAAATTGAAGGATGGTTATTTCTATAATACAAAGTAGAATGATGTCTATCCGTCCGTCTGTCCGTCCGTCCCTTAAGATCTCGGTAACCACTTAACCGATCGGATTCTACTCTTCAGGGTATATGTATACCTATTGGTCCTGTGGTGGTTTTAAGCTATTTTCTTGGGGTGGGACATCCCCCCCCCAAAAAAAATGAAAATTCCCCCCCCCCCTCAAAACAAATTTCAAAACAATTCATATACTTTTTTTCCTACACTATAAAACCCTCTGAATTTTATGATTTTGGAAAATGGTTGAAGTTAGTTTACTTGCACTAGGAAAAATATCTAACTTTTTTACAATTTTTTTTAGATGTGCATTTTTTATACACTATAGAGTACAATACATATGATATAGTATAACAAATATAATGCCTACTAAAGTTAAAGTATGTGTGTGCAGTGCACTTATGTCTAGTAAGATCTCTAGTACTACTTCTTAATCTCGGCTAGGATTTGAGCGTTTTCGCAAAGGGTTGGTATTTTATCTTTATTATTAAAGTTATTTTGAAGCCTTCTTTCTTCTCAAGATGAAAACTTCTTCGTTTTCCCTCCCCCTAGGGGCTATGTACTGCAGGGCTAGGCCTCGCAGGGTAGGAATTTTCGTAGAGGTTAGGCTTGAAGAATCTTCTCCTCCCTATTTCAAATATATATTAAATTATGAAAAGTAGTTTCTGTGCTCGGAAGTAATGTAATCTTTTAATGAAGGAACGCATTGGTTAATGTGCGATAAATTAATTTTCCTCAAATCCATAACTGAATATAAATTGAGTAATGGGTTAGCTTGCTTTTGGCTCAATACTGTTATATATTTTTTTAAAATTTACATTGGAACATAAAAAGGTCATCCTAGAGTTTATTTATACTTATTAGGGAAAGTAATCACACCTTATTTAACCTTTAAACAAACCAGTGGCTTCGACACCCGGAGAAATAATGTGGAGCGGGAAAGGGTAATATGGGTATTACTACCCCATTAATTAAAAAAAAAATTTTAAGCTGTTGGAAAGTTGTTTTAGATCATGGAAAGAAAACGAAGTATCACTTTTCGTCGTATTTTTACAGTAGCTTTTCTCCTTTTTCTAGCCATTCATTAACATTTACCTAACCTAACCTAACCTAAAATACACTATCAAAAGCTACTGTGAAAATACGACGAAACCGCTACTTCGTTTTCTTTCCATGATCCATTGTTTTTGAGCTTTATATATGAGCCTTTTGAATAGTCTTAAATCTTTTCTAAACCAATATGAAACTGAAGAAAATTGTTGAACAATCGGACCAGTTGTTTACGAGATCGTAGAGGAGATAAAGACAGACATATATCTTGTTACTTAAACATTTAGGATAGAAGCTACCTTCTTGTCTCTCGGGGTTTAGTACCAAGAAGGACGATAAATTCCTAACCTCCATTCTACTTTGTAAAACATAGAAAACTTCCCCCCCCCCCCCCAATGAAAATGTGATTGTCAAAAAGATCACACTCAAAAAATATAAATAAGATCATTAATTTTTTTTGGATTTCCAACAAGAACAACTATGAACATAAATAACGAATCAAATCAAAGAATCCTGAATGGCGAAATTCACTTACTTTGCAGTTTCAATAGTAGATTTCGAAAAATGGCATTAAAGGGACTGTGAACGTAAATTTTTCTCATCCTAATATCAAATCTTAACATTATCTCATTCATAATATCCCACAGATAGAGCAAAACGCGCTTTTGTTTGCTTAAAAAACGGCTTTTTCCGACGATTTTTATAAGGTACGGGGAAAGGAAGAAATTTTCCGTATTATATAAAATGTGCATTAAATTGCCTTTTTCTCCCATTATAGCTAAAATTAAACTTTTTCACATAGTTCTAGATTTTTCCTAACAGTTAAGCTGACTTTTAACATAATCCTTGCTTTAATCCAATGTATAGTTACTTAGAAATTGATAAAATAAGCATTATTTTTTTATTGAAAACCAAATACAATAACAAAGCCAGAAACAGGTTTTTTATTAGTATCCAATTAACTTTAAATGGCCCATCTCTCGCCCACCTTTAATTACAAATTTGTAAATAATAAAGACGCAATATTTCTTTAAAAACAGTCTGATAAAAGTGTAAACTAATTCTCCAAAGTGGGTTATTTATTGTTCAACACAATAAAAAAAGATATTATTATTTTATATAACCTATGAGATTCAACCCTTTGTAGACAGTGAGGTATTTTTTTTGTCAATAATACGAATTTAAAATATGTCTTTATTACCTAATTACTACGTTATAAAAAAACGAATTGGCAATTTTATAGCATAAAATAAATCCTTAACAGTAAGTAAATTGTTTCAACTATATATGACAAGTTAAATATCCCTACAAACATTATAAGAAACAAAAACGTTCAGATTTTCCCTGTTTTTTCCTTTTTCCCTCTCAAAATACCATAAAATCAAGGCATTATTTCTGGATATTTTTGTGAATAGGACATTTTTGGTTGATCAGTGTAGTGAAATGTGCTTAGTAAATGTTAAGATTTGATAATCAGATGAGAAATTTTTACGTTCACACTCCCTTTAACTAGCCAATGACTTTCGAAATAATGTATTGTCGTGTGTTCCCTAAATACTGTAGTTAAACATATATATTTTGCACCCATGTCGGACAAACGGACATTGAAAATTTAATAGCATAATTCTAAAGATGCATCGTTTGCAATATTATGGAAAAATAATGTTTAATTACATTATCAACAACAATTCTATTTTTGTAAATGATAAAATTTTAACCTGCATAGCTGTATAAAACTTGTAATTTGTACGATTGTCTTCTAATAAAGATTAATTTCATGTTTTCTAAAATGCGAGCACCCGGACAATAGACATGACAAAAAAGAGTGTAAAAATATATAAGGATACATTATCCTATTACATAAAGTAGTGAGTTTTTTTTGTCTAAAGGTTAAGATCTCAATAACTACCGAACTGATTAGGTTTTTTTCATTTTAGGTAAACTTCAAATAGATCCTGTGATGGTTTTAGGCTATTTCATTTTCATATTTAAGTCTTTGGATGGTTTTAAGCTAATTTAAAACCTTTTCTGTCAATTTATAATACAGGCCACCTAGATGCTAGGAGCGCCGTAGCTAGTAAATGATAAAGGGTAGAAAAAAGAAGAAAGGGGAAAGATTATATAATATATATAATATTTACTATCGGACTAACATAATCAGTTGGATTTATTTTAATTATGCTGCGCTACTTATCAAATTATTCATGCTTGTTAGGATGACAATTTAGTTTTTTCCAAAAATTCTTGGACTTTATGCATTCATTTATCATTCTAGATTGCACTTTAAATTAGGAAACATGCCAGGGATACATTAATGGAAGATAATTCAACCTTTACAAGATAAACATTAAGGACATATATTTTGTAGTTTGAAAGTTTTTAAATTTGCGCAATTTCAGTGGTTCAGCAAAAAATCAATGTGGCGGTACCCTCACCCTCGGCGAGGCGAAGTCACAACTTTTTCCTAAAAATTATTAAAATATTAAAATAGCAATATAAATATACAAGGACGTCCAAGCTTTTTTTATTTGGGGGGGGGGGAGATTGAAAATTATTTTTTTTTATTTTTTGCTGGGGGGAGGGTAATCTTTATATCAAAGAGGCAAGGACTTTTATATTATTTTTTTTGAGGGGGGGGGGATAAAAATAAAAAATATAAAATTCACCCTTTTACTCCTCCCCCCTTTGACGTGCCTGTGTATATTCATATAAAGGATGCTTGACTAAAACAAAAAAAATGAAAGTATTTAAAGGTCAAAATGCGTTTTAAAAATGTCACTAAGTTTATTGCCTGTATTTCAAATAGTTGCTTTGTAATTATTATACTTATTTGTACACCAACTTTGAACATTGTACGTTACATTTTTAGGCTATTAAAAAAAATTTATTTGTAAAATATTAAATGAATTCTGTATAAAAATTTATTAAGTTTCAAAAACTTAAAAAAAAAACTTTAGAAACAACCTGGCGGCCACAAACAAATAATTTCAGGTGAAAAAAACCTAAAATCATATATTAATTCCAAAATTAAAAGAAAAAGAGAGATGTCAAATTTTGGTTTAAGGTATGATCGTGCAGATCCAGATTATGCAGGCAACCAACAATGCCGGTTTGTAATTTTAACACTTCTTTTATACATTAAATTATTTGTATATAATTAGTGGCATTAGTATAAGTTTGTTTAGTAAAGTTTTTGTGTGATGAACGCAGCGTGTTCATTGTTTTAAAATACTTCTGGACCTCCTGTTTTTAAAATATTTTACGCAAATATGTAGTAGGTTTTAACAAAGTAGAACAATTACACCCAAGAGTAGCGTCAACAAACTAAAAATCTAAACTGTCCCATTATTAAAACACAAGTAATGTCTAAAATAAAGTGATTTTGTTGGCCGAAATTCTTATAGTTCTTAAAATTTGTGATAAATTGTACATACAATGTCCATGAAACAAATTGATATACTTTTCTAAAAACTTATTATTGAATTAACTAAGGTGTATTTCTACACAGTATTTTTCATTACCCTTTAAAACAGTCAGAACATTATAGTTAAAGGTTCAGATACAATATTTATATTTTTTTCCCTCATCAATGTAACCAAAAGATTTAATAATCAATAAAATTATCTTTGTTGTATGAACACTAAATGTGTCTCAAAAACACAAATGAATTCTTTTAGTGGTATTTTACACGATATGGCATTTTTAAATGGTTACTCACAGCCACAATTACATTTATGTTTGGGATTATCTACTAAATTTTAGTTTTGAAATTAGTCATGAAAAAGTTCGACTGTAATGATTTGTGACTTTAATATCAAGACTTAATTAAGAATAAGCGCTTACTTTTATGAAATCTTGATTAGTTTTTTCATTTTTTAAATCTTCAACCAATATTTTAATCAAATTATAAGTACTTTTTAAAAATCCCCATTGGGGTTATAAATAAAATTATTTCCATTATCTTATCCCTAGAGATCCCTACAGAAGCTGATAATTATCTAATAATTCTAAAATTATCAAACTATCAAACTATTCATAATTTCAATTCATTGACTTAAACCTTGACTTTTCAATAAATTTAGTCCTAATATTTGGAGTCAACTAAAAGTTGGAGGTTATATTTATCCCTCTCTAGAACTGCGTGCTAGTTCACGTTCATTGTGACGGACCTGGGGTGTTGCAGGGCAGCGTTGCTGATGGATATACGAGTCTAACTTTTGTAAAATATTTTTATTTACAAGAACTAAACTAACAGCAACTGGATGTTTGTCTATATCTGTTTGTGTGTACTTTAACCGCTGAAACCACTGTTCTCCTTTTTGAAGTAGTTTCTCATTGGTCCTGATTGTGTGTCGACTTATCCATTATCCCCCAACTCAAATGCGCCTAAAGGGGCGTAGCCGCTAATTATGGATCCTATTAGTCAAAGCCCAGAAATCATCATGCTAAAAACGGACATACTGACTTTCTGGCAATGATTATAATACTCTAAATATAAACAAATCATTCTAGGGGTTTTAAGGGACACTCTGTATATTTAAAACAATCAACTTGTATGATCACCCTGTAAGTAAACTATAAACCGACCTCTAAACAAACAAACCAACAAATTTTGAGTCGACTTGAGGATCAAACATGTGTGATTAAACTTTAATAAAACTTTCTCAGGCTGTTCTAACATTGTAACTTGATTATAAAATGTTTATCTTATTCACCGTGTTACACTAAAGACGTAAAAGTAATCCCTGCTGCTTTGTCAGGGGCGTGACATAATATTTTATATTCCCTAATAATAATTCATATTTTGACACTGTTATCAGTTTGATCATGTTAAAGAGTTGGTTGTCTGCTGGGTATAAATTTTCGAACATGGTTTCGAAACCGATTAATATCCGCTGGAATATAAACTATTCTCAGCTATACTGAAAAATCATGTTATAGTATCGTATTTCGGACAATTTTCCACGAAAAATAAATCATATAATTAATACCCGGGCTAACAAAACTGGATTTATTCTTTAAATTTTTTCATTTTGATATCAGCTGAAAGCTGTCTATATTACGATGTGATAAATAACTATTCATGCTAACAGATTTTGTATTTTATGTCAAAACGTAGTCTCCCAAAACCTACTTTTATGTCTTTATCTACATATTCTCCTAATAATAGATGTTTCTTCAATCACAACAATATTAATTAAGAGCCAACATTAATTTAGTATCATACAGGTTATATATTGTTGAATTTCTTGGATGATTAGACATTAGACAGTCATAAACCTTAATATTATTTAAGCTATAATCCAAAAAAATGGCATATGAACAAGGACAAAACTTCTGTTTTTGCAGAGTAGCATAAATCTAATGGCTGAATCCTTAGAATAAGAAAGCACACATGACCCTCCTATTTTTTTCTGCCAGTATTATCCATCTTATCAATTGTTATTGTGGTTGCTCTTTTTATATTCTAGAACATCCGGTTATTTGTCTTTAAAGAATAATATTGAATCTGTTTATGATCTTTGCTATTTATGGATCAAATTTATATTGAGAACACTTTGTTAGAACCATGACAAAGTTTTAGTCTTTGTTATATTTAAAGTGTGTAAAACTATTTATATTCGTACAATACAGATGATATTTACTTTCATAATTTAGTTCCAATAATAATGGAAATATGATATAATTAGAGGGGGAAAAAATGTGAATTTTGGTTGCTAACATGTACATCACTTATTGGTCAGTTCATTAATCCATTAGAATGGGATTTATTATTTAGTTTGTTATTTTAGCCACCTACAATTTTCACTTCATTAGAGTACATGATAATCTGGTGTAAGATCCACGTAATGATAAATTCTTTGTTATAATGTTACTAGCGGCTTCGCCCCTAGCCTCTAGGGGCTTTGCCCAAGAGGTGATAAAAAAAAATTATTGCGAGAGACCATAAAGGACCATGGAAACTCCTTCAAAAAAAAAAAAAAAAAAAAAAAAAAAAAAATGGGGGGGGGATTTTTTGGTTTTTGGGGGGGTTGGGGGTGTCCCACCCCCCGAGAAAATAGCTTAAAACCACCACAGGACCAATAGGTAGATACCCTGAAGAGTAGAATCCGATCGGTTCAGTGGTTACCGAGATCTTAAGGGACAGACAGACAGACGGACGGACAGACGGTCAGACGGACAGACGGACAGACAGACATCGTTCTACTTTGTATTATAGATAAATGATACTTTGTAAAGACTCTAATTTTATGATTATTGTTAATTTTAAAAGTTTTTTTGTTCTAGGTTAAACCCAAGAAAACAAGTAAAAAAGCAAATAAGTAAAAATTTTTGTTGGTTCACAAAAACACTAGAAACTTATAATTTTTAACCCAAACTTAGTTCAAATGAATAAATGGCTAGATAGTTATATCATATTTATATTTTGCCCTTTCTAATTTATTTGTATTAAATGGTATATCATAATATATTAAAGGTATAAAGATAGATGGATAGATAAAATGAAAGTAAATAATTAGATAATGAATAGATAGCATATTATAAAATATTAAATAAGATTAATTAGATAGTTAGATAGACAGCAGATAGAAAGATATAAAATGAGTTTAATTAGATAGTTAGATAGACAGCAGATAGAAAGATATAAAATGAGTTTAATCAGATAGTTAGATAGACAGCAGATAGAAAGATATAAAATGAGTTTAATCAGATAGTTAGATAGACAGCAGATAGAAAGATATAAAATGAGTTTAATTAGATAGTTAGATAGACAGCAGATAGAAAGATATAAAATGAGTTTAATCAGATAGTTAGATAGACAGCAGATAGAAAGATATAAAATGAGTTTAATCAGATAGTTAGATAAACAGCAGATAGAAAGATATAAAATGAGATTAATTAGATAGTTAGATAGACAGCAGATAGAAAAATATAAAATGAGTTAAATCATCTTTCCTTGAAATAGCTTTAAATATATAATTACTGAACACATAGTGTTTCTTTAAAACTGGACATTTGTGAATAATATCTTTTAGAAGAATAAAGAATTTATATTAATTGTAATCGTTTGTTTTGTAAATAGCAAGGATAATCAAAAATCCTTTTTTTTAATAATCCAATTGTTAACATTCAAGTGATAGTTAATAATTTAATTGACAGCAAAATATAATCATATAATATGCCTTTCACTTTAATGTTGCTCCGCTATTCATTTGCATTTTTTTGTTTGTTTTTGTGTATAAACACCAAAGCGCATAAATTGAAGTATTTATTTGAAGGTTTATTGAGCAGTGTTTATACAATACAGAAAATGTTTTAGATATTCGCACTCAAAAGATTGTTGCCGAAGTATCAAAGGAAGAGTTCAACGCCAAACTTCATTTATAACCTAGAAATGGAAAAAAACTTTATTTAATTTTTTAGGCGATCATTGACTACCTTCAAAAGGCAATGTATGCAAGCATCTCTGATATGCATATACTTAATTTTAGGAAAAACTTCTCAGTGCAACACCCTGACTTTTCAACAACTTTTTGTCATACCATTTAATATATATCATATGAATTATTGTAAAGTACACCAGGTACCAAGCAGTAGGTGTATTATTTTATGTAGTGCATCATGTTGCAGGGGAAATATGTCACTGAATAAATGTTTTTTTTATGTTTATGTTATGTTTGTCCTTATTGTATAAACACTATAATTTAATTTCTAAGACAATATGAAAGGCTTATAAAAATGGTTCTAAGAACTAAAATTCTTTACATCGCAGAACTACAAAATTAGGCTATATTTACTGTAACTATATTGTGATTTAAGATTATATTTATCCATAGAAACCATCGCAAACCATTCATAATCAAACATTCAGAAAATTATATAGTTGGATTTTATATTAAATTATAATGATAACGTTTATGAAACAAAGGTTTAAAATTTTCAATCAGTTTTAGGATAAATCTACTTTTGAAACTTATTAAAAATTTATAACAATTTTAAGATAAAGTATAAAAGAAACAAAGTTCTAAAACTAATCGGACAGAGAAAAAAGAATATAAAGCAGGGACGTCCAATCTTTTTATTTTGAGGGGTCTAATGATGGGTTTCGAAGTTTGAGGAGAGACCACGTTCCTCTACCACCACCCTTTGACGTTTATGACATAAAGACCGTAAATGTACAAATTATTAGTACTTTTTTTTTATCATTCTGTGACTACATTTTATAATTTGAAATATATAAATGATTTCTGCTCATCATTGATCATCTTATACCAAATAGTATTTATAAAGTGGATTGATTTAATAAATACAGTTAATTAGTTCGTACTAAAGATCATTAATAAAAGTATGAAAGACACGAGACATTATAAGTCATAAAAAGCACTTGTCTAGAGGATAGGATGTTAAGCCTATAAATAATCCTCACAATCTTATGTTCACAAACTTTGGGGTTAGATAATTTATGCTTTACTAATATGACCCCAAGAAAATAGCTTAAAACATGACCAGTCATTGACAGTTTTAATGTTCGTTCTTTATCGATATCAAGATCGTAATAGACACAATTACCAAAAGACACACAAATTTAATATGTAGTTAATGAAATAAATTTATTTAAACCACATGGCCCTAAAATACTTAGCTTCAAAAAGTGTATGAAAGCCTGTATGTAGTCACCAACTTAAAATATATCTCGGCCTTATTCATGTACAATAAAGTATGCTGTTATAGAACAAACAAAAAAACAAGTGTATAATAAACACTATAAACATAATATATCAAAATTTAAAATATAATAAGAAAAATTAAAAAGAAAGGAAAAATAAGTAAGAGAGAGGTATATAAAGGGAGATTTATGCAAAGAGAAAAAACATTTAGTAAGAAGAGAGAAAGCGAACATAGCCGGACAACACTTCAGAGAAAAAACCGGGATTTGATGGTAAAAAGTAATTTTTAGAGGAAACACCAAAAATATTTACATCTTCTAAGTAGGTTAGCCTATCTCAATTTATCACATAATATCTTTAAAGATAGGTATACCTAATCCTAACATTAATCTAACATTACTCTTCTACATATTTCATTTTTAGTCTGCTTCTAAATATATTAAACTTTGCTTTAGAATATTACATGATTCACAATAGACTTAAATATGAAGGAGCAAAGATTTATTTTGAAATCAATATTTATCATACTTAGTCATAATAATTGTTGAATAAGAAACTAGCGGTACTTGAGTGAAGCCGTTGGAGGAAATGAGTCGACGCACCACTTTAAATTTGAGTTTTAAAAAGAAAATTAAATTTTCATTTGTGTGGTGCATTTTTTTGAACGATTTCTTTTTGGAGCTTTAAGGAACCCCCCCCCCCCCCTAAAACATTTACACCTTACCAGGACCTTACGCCATTTCAAACATTCTGATTTGGTAGGCTCAAACATTGATAAAATGGAAGAAGATTAAATAATCTTCCGAGGGATGGTTATATTTCTAAAACGAGTCTTCTCTTTCTAGAATTTAGTTCACCATTACATGGAATAATATTACACTAACTTTGATATATTGTTCAACTTTTTATCAACTTTAACACACAATATATGAACCAGTTTCCTTTTTATTTACATTGCTACCATGACCCCCCCCCCCCCCCCCTTTCATCATTCTTTCAATATGTTTAAGCTACAAGTGGAAAGAGGTCCATATAGCTCTGGGCTCTGGTTGTTAATTCATGCATGTTAGAATTGATCTATCGACTTCAAACTCTGCAAGATGATTCTTAAAGAAGTGGGGTAAAATTTCGAAAATATAAAGCAACTCTACAGTATTTACCAAAACGTATGTATGTCTATTTTAAACAAATCTTTTAACAATATTTTGACATAAATTCTTTGCGCGATATTGTCATTGTTTTTTCCTATTTAAGTGACAAAGCCGCGCAATAAACAACCCGTGTTGGTAAGTTTGTAGCTAAAAATTACTTTAGTTTGAAAGAATGTAATATCTTTTAGAGGGGGTAGGTGTATATGGGTAAAAGGTATGTAAAATTTTATGCATATTCAAGTAAAATTAGAACCTACATAAAGGTTTCTCTGGGAAAGTGATTTCCACGTTTCTAGAGGTGTGTATGACTAGGTACACCCCCTGTACACGCTAATGTGTAAGAGTTTTAGATAAATGGGCATCATTTAACCTCGAAGCATATTTTATAAAAGTTTACCAAAAGTAGATCTTGTCTAATGTAAAAAGAAAGTTTGTGTAAGAATATTTCCTCTTGTTCTTTCTTCTTAGCAAAGCTACTCTACAAATAGTCTCTATACGTTTGTCTTATTTAATAATTTATTCCTTTAAGAACAAACTATACATAATTAAATCACATAGTCTTGGATTATTAATATATACAGTTTATAAAATAGCACATAAATTGATAATAACAAGCGATATTATAATATATTGTAAAAAAATTATCTAGTTATATTTGGAGACAGTTTAAAAATCAAATACTAAAATATTTTGTGTTGTCTTTATATTTCAAAACAAAATTAATAAATTTTTCAATGAGATATGTTGATATACCACCTTTATCTAATAATTTTGAACAGAATTGAGCTAAAAGCAATGTTTGAGAAAAATAATTGTTTTCATTCCATCTTGATAGACAAGGTTCTTTACTAATTTTTAGCGCCCTGTCTTTAGCTGCTAAAATGAGCATCGAAATTTGAGCAAAATCGTCACCTTTAAAGCATTCATAATAGATGTTAAAAAGAAAGAAATTTTCTTTAAGGAAAATGAACTCAGGGCAACCTTGGAAATAAATTTCATCTAGAAAAATAGCAAGACAATGGGCGAAGTATTTCGGAAATTTGCAGAAAAAAATTGCATGATCTGAATCATTTTTTACATAACATTTAGTACAAATATCACTATCTATTAGATTCCATTTGAATAATTTTGTACAACTTACCAGTGTGCGTATGTATTGTTCAAAAAGGAATCCTTTATAATATAAAGTTATAGGTAGATCAAGAACAATCTTAAAACTATTTTGAAAACTTTCAATATCTGGGAACCATTTTTTATCTACCTTTCTAGTTTCTATTGAAGGATGAATACTAGCAATTTTTTTCTTATGCATTTGTTTGAAAAAAAGCGAAAAAATTGATGGTGTCTCATATGTAAGATAAAAAAGAGGTTTTTCTGCATTTTTATTCTTGTGCAAAGATAAACATTGTAAGGAACTAAACTCAAACTCATTTGAAATGTTTATAACCACCTCTTTTAGTTTTGCATAAATTTCCTGGTGATTGTCTAAAGTTTCTATCAAATTTTCTTTAATAACAGGGATATAAAGATATTTTTGCTGAATTGTTATACTTTTTAATATAGAAGCAATAGTCTTTAAATTACATCTATCAAGGATTATACTTTCTCTACTGCTAAATTTAATGTCTTTAGACCAATAGGATGAAGTAATGGGCGATTGCAAAAATGTCTTTGGATTTTTTTCTAACTCTTCTAGAAAAATTTTAGATTTTTTAAACATTGTTTTCCCCTGAGGTGGGTATAAAGACATAAATTTATTACTGTATTTTTTCAACATATTAGAGCCAAAGTTCTTAAGAATAGAAGAAATAGGTACATGCTTTTGTTTTAGAATTATAGCTAAATTTGAATTAGGGTATTCGTTGGCATGTTTGAGGATATTAAAAAAGCTTGTTATCCAAATAGAAAAACTTTGCTGTTCTGGTAAAAGCATATTTAAACCGCCATCGTGAAACTCTGATTCAATTCTCTTTTTAGCTACTTTGTATCTGTGACTTGATCCATTTGACCAAAGAAATTTAGAAGTACTTTTCCATATTTTTTTGCATATCACATTATTTGGTGAGTAAATTCTATATATGTGCAAAGCACAGGAATTCATGAATGAAAGGCACAGATTTCTTCTCTTAAAAATATTTGTTCCATGGTTAAAATGCATATTTTTAGAACGATTATTAAGTTTATTCAATAATTCTTTATATGTTAAATTTAGAGAAGTTGCAAAATCAAAAGACAAGTAAACTCCTAAATGTTTAACAATATTACAGGGTGTTCCCAAAGAACTTAAATTTACTGGACAGTTGCCATATGTTAAAATTTTTGTTTTTTTGAAGTTAATTTCTATATTTACTGTTGACTTTAGTTTTTTTAGTAAATCAGATAAAGAAGTCACATCTTTTTCAGTTTTTAGAGTTAAAGCTTTAAAGCCGTCATCGGCAAAAAATATGGCTGGCAAATTGTGTTTTTTGATCTTTAACATTAAGTGTGACATTAACTTACTTAGAAAATTAAAATCTTGTTATTGCAAAGATTCATTATAATTTTGTAAGAAATGTTCTCTGATACATAACATTTGATTGTGAAATTTGAATCATACAGTGAATTTCAAAAATTAAATGTTTTAAACATAATAGGATAATTTGGTATTAGGCGTAGCAACTCTATAATTAATTCTCAACATCTTAGCATGTTTGATTAAAAATAAACCGACTAAAAAGTTTTATTGGTGCCTTCCCTCCAAGCGCCTGATTGATCACAGAACAAACACCCCCTTCCCTATCCCAATTAATTTTAAATATTTGTATGTTTTTTCAGGGAGGAAGAATAGTGGGCTGTTTATTACACTAGTCCCTAAAAATGTATAATAACATGTTCTTAATCGTTTGCTTAATAGCATTACACACTTTTTTTTAATTTTGATTAATTGGTTTATCAAGTTGATTGTCCAATCGTTTTAATCTACAGAAATGGTAGTTAACTATAGTTCTGTGTATTATCATTGGGAATCAATTTATCGGCCATTGTCTTATTCATTTAGATCCCTGATATTTTTTTAAAAAGGATTGGAGTTTTGGAAACATTAACATTTATCCTCTATTAACCTATCCATGTATGTACATTGTACATAACCAGTATGAATTGAAGCATATTACATCTACAACATAGCTCTTTGAACATTTCAAGTTAGGCAATTAAATAGATAACACATACAAGGGTGTAATAAGTAACTTTTAATTTTAAACAATCTAAACGTGTTCTTTATCAAGCTTAGCCTCCCCCACTGTGCCTGTGACTATGTATGTAACTATGTAATGAAATTATTTCTTAGTAACTTATACCTTTTATTTTTTAATATTTTTTGTATTCCTTATTTATTTTTTGGTGCCCCTTTTCAAGACTAAAACTTCTTAAAAATCTGTCTAAATTCTATTTTTGCTTAGGGTGGGCATAACTATAACCATAAAGGGCCAGGGTTGCAAGATAGAGGTTAATTTTTTATCCTTCCTTTTCTTTTTTTTTAGATGGGAGGGGGGCATCCCCATTATTAATCCTTGAGGATATAATAATCTGAACAAGCAACATTAATTATAATTTGCAATATTACAAACTTTAAATAGGATCAAGATTAATACTCTCCAGAAACAAGGGAAAGGGAGTTAGTTGGTTGGTTGATTGGTTGGTAATGTTGCACTTAAAGTACATCCTTTCACATAATCATTAGTGATGACAAATCTAAAAGACTGATAAAAGAGAGGAGAAATTGATATAGGTAGATGAAAAAATAAGAATTAAAAAAGGAAAGAAAGAGGGGAGGAAGGAGTGAAAATTGATAAAAGCAGAGGCGTTAAGAAGGGGATGTAGAAAGAGAGGGGGGTGTATCCAAAAATCAAAACCCTTTGCACGCCACTGGTTAAAAGAAAAAGTGGTAATAGAATAATCTAAAGAAAGAAAAAGAAAATAGGAGAACAATCAACCAAAGACAGTCTATACATTAGTTAAATACTAGCTACACACAGGGAGGGAGAGAAATTGGGCTGCTTATTACAATAGTCAACAAAGTTTTATAGTAATATTTCTTATTTGTTGACTCAACAAGTTTGGGGACTTTTAATGAATTAGGTGTCCAAACGTTTCAACCACTAATTGTAATCTACAGGACAGGTGATATTGTGTATCATCATTGGGGATGTACATCATTTATCGGCCATTGTCTAATCCCTACAGAGTTTATATTTATTGTTACTCAACTTAAATTCAATACATCCCTGAGAAGCATCCTATAAATTGCATTCATATTTACATGATTAAAGATAACTAAAGTTCCATACCTGTATATTAATTTTGCACTTTCAACTCTATCTTCATATTAAGTATTAAGATGTATGTGTGTTATTTTATTCATTAGAGAAATAATAAAAAGATTTAAGATATATTTAAAATCATTTAAAGTAGTGTTTATCCTTTAGTCTGTCTTTCCACATAGATTAATAATGATCTTGGAAAGGTTTTCATCTATTTTGGAGAAAAGATAATGAATAGCTCCCCAAATGAAAATATTAGAAAATAGCATCAACCATAAAATTTAAATCATGTCGATCTCGGCCGCAGCCAACCTTAGCTTCCCTTAGTCAGAATTAGCCTTAGCTACCCTCAACTTCAGCTTTCTAAATTACATTATGCCTCAGCCACCTCATCCGCAGCCAAACAAATAAGAACACAGGTGCATCCGCGGCTGTCGAGCCCTGAAAAAATTTCGCCTGACTTCCAAGATAGTAGAAATAACCGAATGGATTTTCGCGTGTAAAAATTTCGTTTTTTTACATTGTCCTAACCTTTTTCTGTGCTTAACTGGTAATGGACGTTGTTTTATTATCATTATTTTTGTAGATTTTTAGAATAACTGTAATTTAACCTTCGTATTAGCCATCTTATTTACATAAAAGGACATAATCAAACATAAAGCATCAAAATATTCTTAAACTGTCATAGAGGAACTAAGAAAGAGTCCATATAAATGTTGAAAAAATTCTGGCTCATTTTTGTATTGCTTTTGTTTATCCTAAATAATCTATATGAATTTTAAATCCATCTATTTTAAAACTATATTTTAGCAATTATGATTTATATTGGCATGATTTGAAATATATATAAATATATGAACATTAAAGTTTAGAAGATTAAAATCTTTAGGCTGAACTTTTTTCATAAAACTACATCTTTGAATTTAAATAAGATGGATTTTAATGTTTATATATGTAAGGACATAATTGAAGCTAAAACACATCTTAGGTTATGTAAATTTACTAATCTGTACATATCAGAATTATATAAGGATGCAAATAACATGGTTATCACATCAAAATAATTTCAGATACAAATTAAACTTTAGGAGCACATACAAAATATTTGCATATCTTCCTTTGAAAAATTGCTCCGAGAGTAGAATTACCCCAAATATATTTTTTTTTTCACTTGTGGTTTTCTTTAATCACCCTTTGAGGATATAGACAATGCCACAAGAGTATTGTTAAAAAATGAAATAGAAAAAAGAGAAAAAAATTTCATTTGGCAACCCTTAAAATTGTGGGTTGACATTGGTTAGCATACGTCATACTAAATAACCTTATATACACAATGGTCTCAAAGTGGTAAATTTCTATACAAAAATTTTTCGAAAAAAAAAATTTATATTGCAATGAAAATACTTATTATTATAAGAAACAATAACCAATAACAGATCGTTATTTTCATTTGGAAACTTAAACAATTGTCAAAACTAAATCTAGATTTCTTGATAAATATCATTTCTAGTATGGCTTCAAAACTGATTATTGTCCACTGGATTAGAATCGGTTCTTAGTCATACTAAAAAATCATGTAGAGCATTCTATAACATACAATTTTCTACAAATATAAAAAAAAGAACTTTGGTCCATTGGGGATAAGAAAACTGGTTTAAATTGTATATATTTTCTTAATTTTTATATCCATGTAAAGCTGTCTATAATACTTATGCAATAAATGAATAAAAGTACATGACAAAATAGATAATTGATCTAGAAATACAATGGTACCAATACAAAGTAAAATGAGAGGTGTGGTGTTTTAAGTTGCGAAGCTACTCTACTGTTTACTTTGCTTGTCCGTAAGTCACTCTGTCAGGTTTTTTCTCATCTGATATTCAAGATTTTTTTGTGAAGATTCCCTATACCAATAAACAGATGGCATCCAGTATGTAATTTACTTTGTCTGTCGGTTTGTCAGTCATGTAAATGTAAAAAATATAAATATTAATATGTAAAAAATATAAATATTTGAGAGAGGTTTCTGATTTTTTCTACCATATATTTCCAGTTATATTCATGGGTGTTGCCATCCTTGTATTTTAGTTTTATATTAGTGCAGCATTTAGTTAATTCATTGCTCTAGATGCTTGTTATTTTTACTAATTGATTATGTCCAGATTTGGATCATTGTGATTATTTGGTTTATTTGGCTGGTGCCATATTAAGCCTCAGGTCAAACCATAATTGTTTTAAACCATTACACAGACCTTTGTGTGTGTGTGTGTTTGTGTGTGTGTGTGTGTGTGTGTGTGTAAGTGAGTGTTAGCATAGAAACATATATGTAGAAATTAAATTACCTTTGCTTCTTTCCAATAATTAAAATATGTCTTCAGAATTAGCTACCTGACGGATTTTTATAAAAGTTTTTACTATCTTTCGAGACTTTCGAAAATACTGAAGAAAAAAATATTTTTGTAATAAGAATCTTTTGAGATAGGCGTTTTTTGTGATGACCCAAATTTTCTTAGTATCAAGTAGATTTTCTATCTATCTTATTCTATGAAGTTTGATAAAAAAAATTTACATATTTATATTGTTATCGAGAATAATTTCTTCCTTTAAACTGCAAGGGGGCTGCCGCTGAGAGTGCAATATTAGCCAGAAAAATATACTTTATATTCAACTAGCGGCAAAATTTATTTTTTGGAGGAGGTTTTTTTCTAGGGGCGAATTATATTGGGAGGGTGGTGGTACCCTCTCCAAAATAGTTATAAACCTTCCCAGGACCTGTAAAGGAGAATCATTGCGGTTCAGCGGTTAGCGATATCTTTCGGTACAAACATACACACATACACAAAAACACACAGACAAACAGACAGAGAGACATCTTGTTACTGTATTATAAGGATAATCTTCAACTCTACAACAGTTTGTATGAAAATTCAGTTTTTTTTCCCTCAAAGTATCTTGATCCCATGCCCCATTTTTTATTAATTGAAAATAGGGGGTGGGGTGGGGTTCGATCTGTAGGCGTTGGGCACAGGAAAAAATAGTCCACTCTTTAATTGAAAAAAGGGGGATATTTTAGTGCTCGACAGAAACTTTGATGGAAAACAACGAGTTTTGCTTTCTTTTTCTTTGTATTATCATATGTTTAAGTCATGAACAATACAAATAGATCTATTTACCCCTATAAAAGATCTCCTCCAACACGGCAGCTTTACCGCAAGATTTCTTCCATTTACAATTTTGACACAGAAAATCATTTTCTCGTAGAATAACCCAGAAAAATCTTTTACTTTTCCCAATTATGATATCTCCACAAATTATTTTAGGTGAGCAAATACTTTTTAATAGACGTCTGTATGTACGTCAATTTAAACAAAACTAAGTGTTTTAGATGCACTGATCAGCCCTTTTTTCAATTCACATTTTTCTCTTAACTTGTTTTTCTCTAATTTGTTATTTCATCTATAGCTTTACTTTTTAGCATACACGGATGATATTCGAACCATCCGACTTTCAATTTAATTGAATTATATGGGAGAAATATAAAATAGCCAAAATCCTGCTAAAAAACAGTCCGAGTGCCATATTTTATAGTTATTTATTGTCCTTTATGATGGAAACGTTGAAAAAAAGTTTCTGCCTTCTATCTTAAATTACATCTAAGAAAATCACATTTCCCCCATAGCCTTACGGACTGAATGAAAGACGGACGGACAGACGTAGTAAATTATAGAGAAACTTCGCTACTAATAAAGTGTATTCTTTATTCCTAAGAATAAGTTTATGAAATAGTAAAACTACTTGACGACTTTTTTACCACCAATTTTTGCTTTGCTAGAAGTAAACATAAAATTTGTTGGCCAACATGAAAACATTGCATATATATAGGACAAATATGTATATGCAAGCAATATTCAGGGATCTAAAGGGATCAGATAATGGCTGATAAATTGATGTACGTACATCCCCAATGATGATACAAAAAAATTTCCTTCTGTCGATTAAAATCAGTGGTTGAAACGGTTCAGCATCATGAAGCAACCAATTAAAATTCAATAAATATCCCCAAAGTTGTTTATCTAACAAATAAGAAAACGGTACTATAAAACATTGGGAACTAGTGTAATAAACAATTCAATGTCTCCTCCGTCCCTGAGAGTAGGCATAGGATATGTTGTTTAGTAAAGATTTAGTTAGTTAAGTCATATTAACCCCCATTATTTTTTTTCAAAAAATGATTATTGGTTTGTACAATTACGGAAGAGTTTATTGACCGTAGAATAGAATTTCAAAAGCATTTTATAGCTACATTTAAATTTACTTCTTGTAAGGTAAGTACAATGAAAAGTATATCATATCCGAGAAAAAAGTGTTCACTTTGACTACAAATGCAATAAAATAGGTAAGAAAAATGTGTTTTGAGGCCTAAATGATGGTGTTTATGCAATACAGAAATTTTCAAAAATACCAGCCATAGTCTCTTGCGTCTAGGGTTTCAGTATTCGAAAAGAATGGGAAAGGGCAGAAAATAGCCCATAACTTGAGATTTAGATTTAAAGATAATGTAGCCTAAAACCATTCAAGGAGCTACGTGAAGCCCACCTTAAACTAAATCGGTTTAGTGGAAAGTGAGATCTAAACGGACAAACAAACAAAAACTTACTTCTTTATAAAATAGGATTCTTTAACATATGTTAACATTTTATAATTAACAGATTTAACATTGTAATAATATTTTAGCTGCTAAAATCCAACACTTTTTGCATAAACATATATTCATGTAAAGCTTTTTTACAAGTTGCAAAGACATGAAAATAATTTTACTGGTGTAGTTACTCTTATTCTAAAAGATTCTGTATTTGGTAAATTTTTCGTATCAGCAAAAAAAAAGATGACAACATCCTTTGAAATGGTAGAAAAACGAACATTGAAACTTGTGAGTGTCAGAACTGAATAAGCAGAATTCTAAACAAAATTGTAAGTAATTTTGTTGCAAAATTTCCTAAATACAGGATTCTGATTAAGAACATACTTACATTTTTAGAACTTGTTAATATGTATGGTTCGCTTATAACATTTTACCTTGTGGTATTATGAATCTGTATTACAAAAATCAGATGAATAGGATAATATTAACATAAAGAAATTAGTTGTAAAATAATAAAAAATCAGCATGTTGAAATGGACTTTTGGACTTTCTGATCATAGACGTCCAAGGGGGGGGGGGGGTAATGGGGCGATTACCCCCCCCCCCCAAACCAATTTTTTTCATTTTACCCCCCCCCCCCCCCCCATTTAAAATTTACCCCTACCCTGGGGGTGCCGTAGGCACCCCCAACCATTTAGGAGGGGGTATTTACCCCCCCCAAACAATTTTGGGAGGGTAAATACCCCCCCCCAAAATAAAAAATCTCTAAGAAAAAATTTTTTTTCGCTCTTCGCGCGCATATTTAATACTAATTTTTAATCAAATTTTAATTACCCCCCCCAAAAATTTTACCCCGGGGGTAAATTTTAAACAAATTTTACCCCTGCCAACAGATTTCAGGGGGGGTAATTACCCCCCCCCCCCCCCCCAAGTAAATTTTACCCCCGGGGTAAAAATTTTGGGGGGGGTAAAAAAAATTTGCGGCGCGCTTCGCGCGCCATTTTACCCCCCCAAAACCGAATTACCCCCCCCTTAAAAAAATTTTACCCCCCCCCCCAAAAAAAAAGCTTGGACGCCCCTGTTTCTGATAACGATTATACAGTTGCTAATCGTACCTAGTTGTTAAATGGAATCATCATACAAAGTTTGAAATCGATTTCATAATTCTTACCTGTTTAAAAACTATAGAAAAATAAACATTGATATCAGTTTTACAAATCACTGAAAAAAATGGAAGTCCTAGAAATGATATCTCATGAGATGAGTAATTCAGTGAGAGACTAGGACCTTTATAAAGATGTTACCCATCTAAAAATGTAAGTAGCTTTAATAAGGAAATTGTATGATTATCATATCATCTGAAAAATAATTAAACAAGAACAATATCAACCATAGGAGCATAAGAATATATTTTTAAAAGCGAAGCTTTTCTATAATGAGGGTCGGTCGTATGTCCGCCTGGAACGGATAGCTTTTTTTCGTTCATTTAGGTATGTTAGAATTGTCCTATCGTTGTTATTGCATGTTATTGTTGATTCCTGAAGTAGTAAGGTAAGATTTAGAAAGCGTAGCAACTCTTTAATCGTTACTACATAGAATGTCCGTACGACCATTTTAAACATGAAGAAGATAATTAACTTTTTTAATAACAAATTTTTATGGGATACAAAAAGATCTCTATAATAAAGTCCTAAAAACGTAAGTATGTCCTTAAACATTATCCTGTATTTAAGCAGTTTTTCAACAAAGGGAAAAGTAGGTTGCGGGTAAAATCCGTAAACGTTGTGTGTTTTAAGTTAAAAACAGTAATAGAACGATAAAAATTTATGTTAACTTAAAATTTTTTTTGTCTATAGTTCTTTTCAATAAGAAATACACATATTTTGTGAATATTATCGTTCTACTACTATTTTTAAGCAGTTTTAAGCATTAAAACACACACCTTTACGGATTATACCCGCAACCTACTTTTCCTTTTGTTTCGACATTTATACCTGTTCTGCCTTTTCAGTTCTGACAATCTACAAGTGTTAATGTTCGTTTGTCCTATCGTTTTAGAGCTTTGCTTTTATGAATGTTGCCATCCTTGTTTAGATATTACGAAGCTATATCTACAGGAGTTAGTTGTTGTAAAATATTCAATATGATAATGATAATTTTATGTTGACAGTTGAAGTGAACTAAATGAAAGCATTGCTTCAAAATAACAATTACCTACTTAAAAGGGGTTGGGATAAATTTTATTGGTGAAATTCGATTATTAAACTTGCACTTTACTGATTTGTAAACAAATACAGATTTTAATGGGGTTTACTGGGTTTTCAAGGATAAAATTACTAAGAAAGGATATTTATTCAGATGCTTGTAGTAAATTTTATTAAGATAATTAAATATTTGCACTATAACAGATTTTCTTATGCAGAAATTTCTTATGAGAATAGGCCAATCTCATATGCTGTATGTGTCTGTGTGTGCGTGTCTTGGGTTATAGATACAGTAATATTGCGGGGTGGCTTATATGGCTGCTAGAACCCTTTCCATAGAAACAATTAAATTCATTATTAACAAAATTTAACTTAGAATTCAAACTTATTATAGAGAATTAAAATTATGTTTTTATTCTGTAGTTAAAAGTAAATTCTAAGCGTGGTAATCTTAAAATTTGTAAACAAACTGTCACAGTCAAAACTAAATCCAATTCCTGTAAGAGCAAAAGTAAAAATAAGCATTACAGCATGAATAGAAGCTTGCAGAGATATAAATTATGCTGTAATTTCAAAGTTTTATAGTTTTTAGAACCGAGGTTAAAGGCTCAGACAGAATTAAGATCTTCGCTGTGATAGTCACCTTTCAATTATGTAATTAGTTTCACGAGTACAGGAATAGATTAATTAAAGACAAATCATTTCCTAGTTTTTTACTATCTCTCTAGAAAAGGTGGCTGATGGAAAGAAAACGAAGTAGTGGGTTTCATCGTATTTTCACAGCAGCTTTTCTCCTATTTCTAGCCCATTCGGGGCCAATTTCCTACTCATGCAGGAAATAATTTACATTTACCTAACCTGAAATAACCTATCAACAGCTAAGACGAAACCCGCTACTTCGGTTTCTTCATACAAAGTTTTTTAGATTTATCATAGGCTTGCTACTTTTTAACATGTAATACTAATTGTTCGGATTTTAGATATTTAAAAAAAATTGGACTTCTTATACATGTTCTAATGAAAAATATTATGGGTAAAACTTAGTTTTATTATATTTAAAAGTAAATAAAATCGACATAATTTATTCTTTGAATTTGAAAGATTGATACTTTTATAACGATTGTTTGGTTACTTATGAGTAAAAGTATCCTTGTTTTTATTTAAACTTGGAATCTGAAATTAATTAAAATCGTAGTCTCAAATACTTGGGGGTCAATTAAAACACAAACAGAAACATTTGTTACTGCTTAGAAGCACTTCAGAATAGTTCAATGTCTTTAAAGTAACAAAGCTAATCTTCAACTAGTTATTCAATACTCATGCAATGCACGTCAAAATTATTACACATTTTTTAAGTACTAGAACAGGGAAAGGCTAGAAAATAGCTTAGAACTTAAATCTGAAAATAAAATAATCTAAAACCATCACATGACCTATACAAAGCTAATCAAAAATTGAGATCTGAAGCTTCTGACAAAAAAAAACATTACTACTTTATCTTTTGCACTAGTCACTGAAGGAAGAAAGGGTACCTCGGCGATGTCCCCAAAATTTATCATCACTGTTATATTGTTATCATCTATCTGATAACAAACTTTGAAAACTTTAATTACGTCTTGATTGGATTGTACAAACCCCCTAAACTTTTTATAAACAATTGTAATCCACAGAAGGCGTAATTCTATATGTCGTAAATGGGGGTGTACATCAATTTATTGACCATTGTCTTTTCCCTTGAAATCCCTGCTATAAAGTAGCTGTGATACTGAAATAGACCAAAGTCAATCATCTAAATTGGGTTAAAGAAATTTGTCAATCTCGTTTGTGACATCAAGATAGAAATGTTATGACCATTTCTTCAAGAATATATGTTATTTTGTCTAACAAAAGAAAAATGTATCGCATTGTATTATAGACAGTTTTCCACAGATATCAAAAAAAGTTTCCAAAGGCCCAGTATAACAAAACTGGCACTAACCTTATGATTTTTACATATTTTTCGTGGGAACTTGCATACTATACGGTTCGATACTTCATTTTTCAGTAGGGCTCAGAACAGGTTCTAATCCAGTTAATATTACCATACTGGACAATGAAATTCTATTAAAGAAATGTAAAAGTAGCAATTTTGGTAAAGAACTTTTTACTTCTAAATCAACTTACTAATATAATTGAATATAGGATTCTAGGAGTGTTGTGTGTTATTTCGTATCAGGAATCCCTTAATTTCTGTATTTTTACCCGATCATTTGTGCACATATCCCTAACATATGTTTTTACATAACAGTCATATTTATAAGAGTGTGCAAAAGATAAAATATCATGCAAGGTTTGTCTAATGTCAGAGTTATTCACAAGGATCTAATGGGATAAGACAATTACAAAAATTAATTCACATCTCCAATAATGATACACCAATTAAGCCCTTCTGATGTTTACAATTAGTGATTGAAACGTTTGGACACTCAACCTAATGAACCAACCAATTAAATTAAATAAATGTCCCCCATGTTGTTAAACCAAGTTGGTAAATTTTAAAACTTTGGACAAGCGTAACAAACAGCCCATTGCCCCATCCCTCCCCGGTTATTCATTGAGTAATAAAGTAAACAAAAAAGTTTAGTTATAATGTATAAACATAGAATCAAAGTAGAATTTTCAATCAAATTTATGAGCAGAAAATAGAGATTACTTCTTGTTTATGAGATTTAGAAGAGTAATAAACCTAAATAATGTGTCCCCATATCATAAAGTAAAAGGCTGTTTATTAGTGAGCCTGGGTGTCAATCTGTGGCGAAGTCACAGACCTCCCCTTCCCCCCCGGGACGTCCAAGTTTTAATTTTGTTAGGGGGTAAAATGAGGGGTTTTAAAGGTTTACGGGGGTGATCTAATGTATTTTTTAAAATATTTCAGGGAGGTGAGTGATAAGGGGTGTACACACCTTTACCCCCCCCCCCCCTTAAACGTCTAAGCCCTAGCACCCTTATTTGGAAATAAATTGGAATTAAGATGTTGTAGAAGGTTACCTCTTCACTCCCGAGAGAATTCAATCCAAGAAAATGTACCCTTCTATACTAAACCTGATTGTTGAATGTTTACTAAAATCATTCCTGACTAAAATCATTCTGTAAAGAACATAATAACTCTATATCAATCTCCCTTATCTAATTCCTCAAAAGAGACAATTTAATTTCGGACAAAGAGACTTTTTAACAAATTCTTTTCTCGCTTTCAAAAATTACAAATTAACCCTGGGTATGCTCAGTTAGTAAGCTACTCTATGATTTTGCATGTTCTTTTATATGCCAAAAACGTTCATAGAGACACAAGATTTTCTCAGTGGTTGCAATTTTCCACTGCAATTTCCATGACTGTTCGGTTTCTTGTGTATAACTCACTTTGGTTATCAACCCATTTGTCACTTTTTCTATCGCCCCGCATGAAAAAAAAATGGCTAAAAAGAGATTAACCCGATGCATAATTAGTATTTTTCCCTTGCTTGTTCCTGCAATAAAGACAACCACAAGCTTAGTCTGTCTTTTTATACACATCACTGAATTTAACTAAAAGCGTTATTAAAGTCTTTATTTCTCATGTTGTGTATTTTTATATAATAGAGGCACGTTTCCTTAAGACGTGGCTGACGTGTGGATGCCGAGCCCTGGTTTTTAACCAAAGAAGTACTCCCTAAAACCATAAATTACGCAATGTTTGTGCATTTTATCATTTCTAATAGTATTTCTTGATCTTAATATCAAAAAAGGCAATCAGCATTTTATAAAAAATAATATTGAAAACAAATTTCCGGAAACCAATTTCATTTGAAATATTAAAACAGAGATAACTATTTAGTAAAACAAATACAAGAAAAATCCTTTAAATATTTTTATCTAAAAACAGCGTTCAAATATATTGACTACAACAGATGAAAATTTGGCTGGAGGAAAAAGTTAGGAACACTTTTACATGTGTCACCAACTTTTCAACCAATCAATATTATATGATAAAAAGAATATTAATTCCAATTCTTGCTAAGCAGAAATATTAATATGATTTTTAGTAAAGATTAGGTAAAGTAAGAATTAGAAGTGCCCCGCAGGGATGCAGGGATAACAATAGTGCAAGGTTACAGCTCCCTGCAAGGACCAGAACAAAAATTTCATTAAACCAACTGTGATATTTCAAGGTAGTGTAACTTTAAAATACCTCAACTATTTAAGAGAAATAATAACTAGCGCTACTCTTGTAGATAGGTTTACCTGCATTAAACATCATCAATTTTCAAATCATAGCGATTAAAATTGTTGTGAATTTTGTATCAGTATACTTTTTATGCAAAACTAAGAATAATGCAAAATGACAGTAAAACAATCAAAATGATACAGGAAAAGGGCAAAGAAAAAATTGCTAAAAGTTTAGTTAGTCTTTATCTTTCTATAAATACTTCTCATATTTAACTTTTTTAATAAGTAAAATTTTATATCTATTTTCTATATCTAGATAACTTTAAATTAGCAAAATGAATTATCTAGGAACTAACGGTTTATACGTCAAATTATAGATTTATTACTATCGGTACAGTTAGGTTATGTTATGTTGGGTACTACTTAGCTCTGCAGGGTTAGAATGTCGCAGTTATAAACCCCACTGGAGCTAAGCATAGGAAAATATTTATTATTTCAAAATAGGGTTGAAATCTATCAGTGCTCAACGACCTATTCCTTTATTTCAGTTGGATATTGTCAATAAAAGTCATAATTTTAATCATTATACTTAGTAAAAAATCATTGCAAAAATGACAAAAAGATAATTATTATTCAAAAGTAACAAGGATGACAAAATACATAGGTACATACTACACTTGTGAAGACACACTCATTGGTAGTATGTTCAAGATTAGATATTTAAGAAAAAAAACACTAGAAAACGTTGTACTATTTAACAATTTAAATCCTTAACTTATGACAAAAGGCTTCATATCGGAGATACGAAAAGTGTCATGTGGAAGGAGGGATGATAGGAGAAGTAGGAAAGGAAACTGCTGAAAAAGATGGATTTAGACGTATTTTTATGACGTCACACATGACACTTTCCATATCTCCCAAGATATCACATTTCTAATCTACCAGACGTTTTAGAGATTTTAAGAACACACAAACAGATCTCCTAAATCTTATCAATTTATAGCAGACATTTAAATGTAAAGTTAAACTTTCTTTCCTTCCAACTATTATACTTATATTGGCATTTATACATTCAAACATAATTTTGTTACACCAAAATGGATATAAAATATTCGAGGATATTATAACAGGGGAAAAGTTGTCTTCAATTCAGGTTGCTAACATGGAACTCATTTATTGGTCAGTTCGTTCATCCAGTAGGAGGGAAGGAGATGGGGTAAAGAGGGTGGATGGAAGCCGGGGTAAATTCATTTAAGCCCGCTGAGAGTTTCACTTTGTTAGAGAAAATGGAAATCTGGTGAAACATCCAAGTAATAATAGATCCATTGTTACAGCAATAGCTTCGGCACAAACAATTAAGGTTTTCTTAGTATTACTTAACCAACGCCTTTGCAAATGAAGTATATTTGTGATAAATTTTTTTTGCAATGTTTAAAGAACATTTTAAGTTAGTTCAGAAAGTGCAATTAAAGGTTGGTATGACTTTACACTACTTATAAAGAAGCTGCACTACAAAACATTGTTTTTGCGGTTGTGTAAATAAACTCGGCTTCATAAATATTCAATATTAACCAGAATTTCCATCAAATGCTTCAATAAACCAATATTCAAAACTTAAATTTCACAGGAAACCCAGCGAGGGAGATTCAAATTTCTGCCTTACTGTCGTTTCCCGAGGATTTGGACAAACATAAGGAAAATACTAAATAATACTCAAAATATTAATCATGAGATTACTAAAATATCAAAGAATTTATGGAAAAATTAAAAAAAACAGGTGATATGAAATAAAAATAATATTTTTCTAAACCTAAATCTTTTAGAACTCTGAATAATTTTATTTTAAAAATTCTTGTCAATTTGCGAATTTTCAAAGAGTAACTTGATTTCAGAGTATATGTACAAAAACCCAAATTATATTAAAAAGTTATGAAAAGTAAAATAATGTCTAAATATCGATTCGTCTGTCCGTCCAAATGAAGTTTACAATCTTACTAATTGCTGCAAAGATTGAGCTCTGCTTTTCAGAAAATGTTACTGGTCATATTAGGGTTTACAGCTAATTTCTTGGATGTTGGGACTCTCCATAATATTTTTCATTTCGTTTAATGCAAAATTAAATGTTAGCTAACCCATCTGGACAAAAAAAATTTTTCCTTTATAAGTGATTAATTCCCTGGTCTCTATAGACTTAACTCTATGGAAATTGAGGAAAACCCCTTAATATCATTTTTGAAAAAAAATATTCTTTTGGTAGGTGGTTAATTTGTGCTCTAAGGGGTTACCCCAAGAGCTAATATTTTTTTAAATAAAAGACTTTGGGGGGAAATAGCAATTTCATTTTTTTGTGGTGTACCCACCTTCTAAAGAGTTTAACAACCTTCCTATGCTGTAGTGGATAGGGAGGGAGGAGACCCCATACTCATCGAATAATAACAACTTTGGGGACTTTTATTGAATTTTAATTGGATGATCATTAAGTTGAGTGTCCAAACATTTCAAACACAAATCATAATATACAGAAGAGTTAATTTTGTGTATCATCATTGGGGAGGTACATAAATTTTTTAGCCATTGACTAATTCATGTAGAGCCCTAGTAGTGGACCTATGTAAAACTATTCTGAAAATTATTTAATCTTGTATTTCAAATTTTTGTATAAAATTTAGTTTTTGTAAACATAAAATATTAAACTACTCTCTTTAGAATTACTTGTGAATTTTGTTGAAAATAATAATATTTCAAACTAACACTTCTACCCTACCTAGAAGTTATATTCTTAAAACTTAAATTTCTCAGAGTTTACTGAAGGTTGTAAAGAATCTTATTTTTAACAATTTTAGAAAGATGTTAAAAATAAATTTCACGTGAAAAGTAAAGAAATATTTAATGAATTTTTAAGTAATTATTTATCTAGGACAATAAGTTAACTAACCTCTCTGTACCCATCATATTTGGGCTTTGTTTTCAAATGGGTAGGGTACTGGCAGTAAAATAGTCTAAACCAACCTCAGGAACTTCATGATTCCTCTAAAAATTGAGAAATCATTCGGCTCAGTGGTTGGTCAACAGACATATAAATCACATGGATCCATTACAATGAATATCTTAGGTCAAAAAGGTATTGGATTGAAATAAGGTAGAAAAAGGAGATGCATTTATTTTCTTTAGTACACAAACAGGTATAGAGAAGGAAACATAATATAGAAGACATAAATAATACAATTCACATTGAGGTAATGTTTATACTACTAAAAAAACATTAATAATGTCAAACTTAAAGGTAAATGATATCATAGTTATGGCAGTTTGACTTTTTTGTCATATTTTTTGGGAAATTGTAGCATATTAGATAGAGAATACGTGATTATTATTACATGAGAAATTTTCTGGTTATTCTAGGTTGCTTTAATGGTTCTCATTTATTGGCCTATTCATTTTACCAGTAGGTGGGTAGGAGATGGGGTAAAGGGGACGGATGGGGTGTTTTGTTATATTGGCCAGATGGAGGTAGCATATCATCTGTGTATGCAAGAATCTTGCACACTATCCATTTATTCTATATCCATAACTTAAGAGTTATATTTGGATGATGCCATCCTAGTTTATAGAAAACTAGCGGCTTTACCCCTAGCCTCTAGGGGCTTTGCCCCAAGAGGTCTAATTAAACCAATTTTTCGTAGGTATTTTAGATTTAAAAGAAAAATTTTTTGGGGGGGAGAAATTTTTTTTTTATTTGAGGGGGCTAGTCAACCCCATCTTAATTTTAGTTTTAAAAAGAAAACTTTTTTTTTTTTTTTTGGGGGGGGGGGTAATTTTCATTTTTTGGGGGGGTTGGGGGTGTCCCACCCCCAAGAAAATAGTTATAAACCTTCCCGGGACCTATGAGAAGCTACCCTGTAAAGGAGAACCCGATCGGTTCAGCGGTTAGCGAGATCCTTCGCTACAAACAAACAGACAGACAGACATCGTTCTACTTTGTATTATAGATAGCTTAATTCCTATTAGTAATACTGATATGTCTATCTTATTGTCTGAATGTCTGCTTAGATTTTGTAAACGGCTGGACTAATTGTTCTGTAATTTTCATGGCAGTTTCATAGCAGTCCAGTGACAAATGGCAAGTTATAAACATGTGGCGGGGTATTTCCCCCCACATGGGGCGAAGCCACTAGTATTATTATTTATAAATTAATTTATTTCAATATAATTACAAAGAACATGAAATAAACTATAATATTTTTGGATTTTTTTTATAATAAAAATACAGTAAAATATTTCGCATTAATGAAACAATATGTTTAATATTTTGTTTGTATTAATAGTTAAAATTTTACTTCATTGGAAAAAAAACATTTTTAGGTTTGAAAGTAAGTAATATTATCTTTATATTGTAAAAGAAAATTCAAAAATTCAGATGCAATGTCAATATATGAAGAAGTTTTTTCTAAAATTTTTATGGCAAATTGGGCAACAAAAAGAGTTTGAGAGTAGCAATTATTAACAGTCCATTTTTTTATAGCTTCGTCCTTGCTAGATTTCAATGCTCTGTCTTTGGCTACTAAAATGATTGTTGAAATTTGAAGAAAATCTTTATCATTGAATTGAGGATAAATGATGTTAAAAAGGAAAAAGTTTTCTTTTAAAAAAATGAATTCTGGATTCCCATCATTATATTTTTGGTCTAGAAATAGTGCCAATGCATGAATAAAATACTTAGCAAAATAGCAATAAAAAATCCCATGTTCGGTTGTTGATTCTGCATTGCATTTTGGACAAATAGCATTGTCAAGTAAGCCAAAATGCATTAACTTTTTTCTGCTTACAAGGGTTCTATTAAGCTGTTCTACTAAGAAAGATTTATAATGCAAAATTAAAGGTAATGACATTACTTTTTTAAAACTGTTTTCAAAACTTTCAATATCTGGAAAATAAAGACCATCTCTTTTCCTTGTTTTAATACTTGGGGCATGTTGATCGTATTTTTCTCTCTGCAACCATTTAAAATGCAATGATAAAATGGAAGGCTTAAAATCATTAACATTTATAAGAGGTAATCTTATCTTTCTTAATTTCTTTTGGTCAATTGTATCTAGGCATAATATATTTTGTTTACTACTTATTACTTCTACATAAGATTGAAGTTTTTTAACTAGTCTACTATCTTGTATTAAAGTATGAATGTCAGAACGAATAGTCGGTAAAAGCATAATTCTATCTCCTATTATTCTGTGTTCAAGTAAATCGAACAAAGTTACAAGTGAGTTATCTGCTAAAATTTGTATCTGATTTTTTGTAAACCTCTTTGCCCAAAAAGAAGAAGCAATCAATGTTTTAAGCATTGTGTTTTTGTTTAATTCTAGATTTTTCAAAAATTGTACTGTTTTGTCAAAGTATATTTTGGTTGATCCTGGGTAGAGGAGTTTTAAAAATTTGCGATTTTTTTGTAGTGACTTTACACCAAAATTGTTAAGTAGAAAATTGATGTCAACTTTGTAAAATTTTAGTAGTATACCCAGGGAAGAAGAGGGATATAGACGGGCATGGTTTAGGAGATGTAGTAGGCTTGGCATAAAAATTGAGATGCTTTGACTCTCGGGTTTTAAGATCTTTAAACCACCCTGCCAAAGATTAAGCTCAATTTGTTTAGATGCAACCTTGTATCTGTAGCTTATACCTTCATTCGATTTAGATGACCACAAGAATTTAGACATAACTTTCCATAGTTTTTTAGTTTGAGTACTATTAGGTGAATATACACGAAAAATATGAAAACACATGGAATTTAAAAGTGACATGCAAAGGTTTCTACGTTTTATTATACTATAGTTACTAAATAGTGGATACTGTTTTGCCTTCCTATCTAGTTTTTGGATTAGTTCATCATAAGTTAGTTTTGCTCCTTGTGTCATATCAAAAGAAATAATTATACCAAGGTGTTTAAAATAAGGTTGAACTTTTCCAATTATATCTAGGTTAGCAGGTTCAATACCATTAGTTAATATCTTAGTTTTGGTGAAGTTTACTTTTAATCCAGTTGTTTCTTCTAATTTTGAAAGCAAGGTAAAAACTTTTTCAACATCTGTGTTATTTTTGAAGCAATAAAATTTCCAAGAATCATCTGCAAAAGCCGCTGCAGGTATAATTTTTGAATTTACATGCAAAGAAATGGCTTTAAATAATTTACTGTCAAGGCATGACAAAAAAATATGATGAACAATATCATACAAAGTTGCAGCTGAAGGACCACCTTGAGGCGTCCCTAAAATGATATCTATAAACTCAGACACACAGTTGTTAGCAATTGCACTAAATCTACCCTTAGAAATTAAATTAATCCATGAATCAGCAAAGTTTCCACTAGGAAAGATATGCTTAAGTATTCTATGAAGCACTTCCGGTAAAACACGGTCAAAAGCACGTTGAATGTCAAATGAAACTAATTGTGCATTTATTTCGTGTTTTTTGATGTAGTTCATAGTAGCAGTCATTGAAACGCTTGCTGTGTGCATATGTCTTCCTGGTATAAAACCATGTTGATCAGGATGTACTATTTGGTCTAAATAAGGTTTAACTTTACAATTTAATGATTTAGAAGAAATCTTATACATAGTTTCCATCATGCAAATACCTCTCAGATTTTTTGCCAGTTTTGGATCAGATCCTTTTTTGTTGATAAAAACTATGTTGCGATCTTTTATACTTGAGAAAGGTGATTTATCAATGTCAATACAATGAATGTGGTTAAAGGCTCTAGTTGAAAAGTTAGGGACAAAATTAAAAAGAAATTCATAAAGAATTTTTGGTTCAGTGGAGATTCCTGGACAGCTATTGTTTGACATTGATTTTATCACATCTCTATACTCTTTAGTTGTACATAGAGGAGAAGAAAGTGTTGTTATTTTGGGGTACATTTCATCTAAGCTAATGTCAAATTCTGTTAATAATGTATCTAAAGAAGAGATAGGAACATTAGAAGGTGCAACTATGTCTGCATGCATTTTACTTAAATGTTTTACAATGGTTAATGGATCATTTGTTAGTACATTATCAATAATTAAGTTATGCTCATTTTTAGTTTTTCTACGACAATGACTGAAGGTGTAAGAGTTATTATTGCCATCTAATATCAAACCTCTTAAGAAAGCAGTTTCTGCTCTTATAAAGGATAAGTTTCTAAAAAATTCTTGCTGTTGGCTAATCAAAATTTTGATTTCATCAATTTTTTTAAGGTTTTTATATTTATCTAGATCTGCATAGAGCTTTGAAATTTCTTTGTCAAAATCTTGTGTTTTGTTAAAAGAATTAAACTTCAGTTTTGAGAAAAATTTATCATGATGAATTTTTAGGTGTTTAAGTAAAGCAAAAAGTACTGATGCTTAATTCCTATTAGTAATACTGATATGTCTATCTTATTGTCTGAATGTCTGCTTAGATTTTGTAAACGGCTGGACTAATTGTTCTGTAATTTTCATGGCAGTTTCATAGCAGTCCAGTGACAAATGGCAAGTTATAAACATGTGGCGGGGTATTTCCCCCCACATGGGGCGAAGCCACTAGTAAGTAAAATGCTAGTCATGTCTAGTCTGTAAGTAATTATTCTTTGGCCAATATACAATTGTTCAATAGAGGGGTTTTGGCACCTTCTCTCCACAAGGACAAATTTAAGGTATAAACATAATAGACCATAATAAAGGAAAAGAGAAAAAGTCTACAGAAAATAAAGAAGAACACATTTTGTGATATAATAAAAGGTTAATTGTTACAATTTTATATCGAAAAATTTAGTAGAAAGATAAGCTTATATTCAAACAAAAAAAGAATAATATAAGTGGTGTACAGTTTGAAAGGATAGATTAATGGAAAAGACAAGAAATATATCAATGGAAAAAGTGGAAAAGAACATTGCGTACAAATGTACATCACAAGGACTCTGGCAGGAAATTGACAACTTATTCATACGTACTGTACTAAATCAATCTTTACGTGGACTAATTTAACCAAATTAGGGTTTTTTTTAGGTTTTTTATAATTCATACAACCCCCTTAAGTTATTCATTACAATAGAATACAATTTTAAAATTTATTTACTGTGTAAATATGCATAAATATGACGTTTTTACTGACAATTAGGTTGATTTTTACTCAAAGCATTTTTCTTGTAGACAATAAAATGATTATAACTTTCGTTCTATTTAAGATAAATTGATGAAATAAAAAGTATTTTCAATTTTATTATGCTGAGAAGTCACTTATTGGTTTTAAGAAATAATAAACCCCTTTGAGTTGGGGGGGGGGGGGGGCATTGAGTATCGAAATAATGAAACTAATGTAAATTTCTTTTTATGGTGGGTTTTAATGATTCATATAGCAGCCAAACTGTTTTTAGGCAATACCCCTTTGTCTGTCTGTCCCTCTGTCTGTCTGTTTTTTTGTCTGTCTGTCACTCCACTTGTCAGTCTATCTGTCTAACTGCCTCTTTTTCGGATTTCAATGAATCATCTAGCATAGCCTAATTCTAATTTGTTAATGCCTCAAAAACTGTCTGTCTGTCCGTCTGTCTGTCTATCCCTCCATCTGTCTGATCATTCACAGGTTCTCTATTGGATTTTATTTAATGAATTGTCTATTATGGTCAAACTGTAATTTGATCATTCTTCTTGCCTGTCTGTCTGTCTCGTCTATCTGCTGAGTTTCTACCATTGGTCTAACAGACTGATTTACTTAATTAACCCCTTACGGTCGGGCCCCTTACCGCACCTTAATCAGTCGGGGGGGGGGGGGGGGCGTCCCCCCCCCCCCTATTATCTCAGTTCTTATTAGAGCTAGTAAGCTAAAAATTTTTGTGCAAGTCCCCTTGAGATATTTAAGGTTAAGGATATTTTGCAGTTGTTAGATAAATAGATTTTGTGAAATCTTATTTAGGGCTTCATAAGCATGACATCATTAAAGTTCACCAATAGTTACAATACAGTGTGCATTTTAACATTAATCATGTTCATTGCAATTAAAATCTTACCTCTTACCCATCTGATTTTGACTTAGAGACATAAAAGGGGGACATAACTGAAGCTTTTTTGATGCTGGGGGGGGGGGGGGGTTTTCTCCAGAACCACTTGATGAACCGTTCAAATTTTTTGGACTTAAGCTTTTAGGGGTATGAACATATTATGGTTTCAAAGTCACCCCCCTACCCCCACCCCCAAGCCCCCCGGGGCTCAAAACCCACCTAAAAATGAACCTAACCTTAATTTTCTCAGAAACCATTTGACCAATAGGGATGATTTTTTAAACTTAAGCTTTTATGCTTATAAACTAACTTCTAGTTTAGAAGTCACCCCCCTGCAACCAACCCCTAGCCCTCCGGGGCTTTAAAAAATCCTATAAATGAACCTAACCTTATTTTTCTCAGACACCATTTGACCAATAGGGATGATTTCTTAAACTTAAGCTTTTATGATTATAAACTAACTCCTAGATTATAAGTCACCCCCTTGAAAATAAAGGTTAGGTTCATTTTTATGGTTTTTTTTGATCCCCGGAGGACTAGGGGTTAGCAGCAGGGGGGTGACTTCTATACCAAAAGCTAGTTTATAACCATAAAGGCTTAAGTTTAAGAATTCATCTCTATTGGTCAAATGGTTTCTGAGAAAATTAAGGTTAGGTTCATTTTTAGGGTTTTTTTGAGCCCCGGAGGGCTAGGAGTAGGCGGCAGGGGGGTGACTTCTAAACTAGAAGTTAGTTTATAACCATAAAAGCTTAAGTTTAAGAAATCATCCCTATTGGTCAAATGGTTTCTGAGAAAATTAAGGTTATGTTCATTTTTAGGAGGGTTTTGAGCCCCAGGGGGCTAGGGGATGGGGGTAGGGGGTTGACTTTGAAACCATAAGATGTTCATACCCCTAAAAGCTTAAGTCCAAAAAATTTGCATGGTTCATCAAGTGGTTCCGGAGACCCCCCCCCCCCCCCCAGCATCAAAAAAGCTTCAGTTACGTCCCCCTTTTAAACGTAAGATTTTCTTTTATGTCAACATAACATATCTAAATTTCATAGAGATCCGCAGCCGTATTCCCTGCTGACCGCCTGCTGCGGCCGCTGAAATTTATATTTGATATTTCTAATATAAAATTTACTTAAAGATAAACATTTTCTGTAAAAAAATTGTTCTTCTAGCTTCAAAAATAAGAAAATTGCAGCCGTTTAAAATTTTTAAGTAAAAAAGGTTGGTAAATAAAAAGGTGAACTAAGCAAAAATTGACTTTGACTTATAAAAGGTCGGAAATTTATTATCAAACAGGGGACTTGCACAAAAAAGATTTAGCCCTCTAGGTCTAATAGGAACTGAGATAATAGGGGGGGAGCGTTGAACGCCCACCCCATCACCAACCCATTAAGGTGCGGCAAGGGGCCCGACTGTTAAGGGTTAATAATACATATTTAATAATTCATATTAAAATCGATAATACTGTAAAAATTGTTGAATGCTTGTTTCAATAGAAAATTAGATTTAACTAATAATAATGTTGAATCTTGAACCTGGAGATAAACAAATAACCTTGTGTTGCAATAAAAAATAAAAAAAATTATCCAATTTACTTATGAAAAAAAGTGTAATACTGTATCTATAATCTTTTTGTACATAAATGATAATAATATCAGGTTATATTCCATTAATTTATAACCACCTAAATTTTTTGACTTTTACAACTTTTAACAGCTCCCTTTAACCAAAAT
Source organism: Acartia tonsa (assembly GCF_053477335.1). Lineage (NCBI taxonomy): Eukaryota > Metazoa > Arthropoda > Copepoda > Calanoida > Acartiidae > Acartia > Acartia tonsa. Next base: position 19,699,454 of record NC_137269.1, read on the forward strand.
CAAGGATAGTTTATTTAAGTATGTCACCAAAACTTCATTACATAAGTAATACATTTTTACAAACTTTAAAAAGAGGATTGGGAAATATCTCCCTCCCCAACATTAACTTTAATCACTATTGTAAACAATATTAAAAGTTATAAATATATACACAATCAAGATCTTTAGAGGTATTAACTGTGGTTTAATTACATATGTATGAGAGCTCCTTCTTGTGTCAATCACTTTTATTTACTGATTAAAATTTGTACAGTACAGTTGTACAGAATATTGCAAGATTTTTTTTAGTTAAGTCTGGAAATTAATGATTAATTTATCTAAAAATAGATAGCATAGAATTATCTTAATCAGTGGCTTAATTTTAAACACCCGCCTTAAACACCTCCCCCCCCCCCACTCTTTATTTTAAGGGGTGTAAATTTATTTCCTTTACACCCCCTTGGAATTTATAGAGGGGTGTATCTGAGGGTGTAGGCTCTTGTCAAGAGGGTGGACATGGGTGGACACCTAGGGAGGTGTATCCATCCCCCTTAATTTTACAAGGGTGGTGTAAACAACCCCTACACCAACCTTTTGCACGCCTTTGATCTTAACTATACTTTTAGTGTACATAAAGTTGTAAATTCAGTAACTATTCTACAAAAATTACCTTCCTAAATTGATATATGATTTTCAGGGTAATCTCCGGTGGACTAAACATTAAAATTTTATGGAAAAAAAGATATCTTTGGAACATGCATGACTTGAAATTATCCCCCCTTTGTACTCAATACGCATTTTTTATTCTAAGTGCGTCAATTTTGCGTTTAAAGATACCCTTAGTTTAAGCATTAATTTCTCCAAAAAATGATGAAAAAAGATAAATTTTTTTTTGATAAAATGATAAAAGTATATGTAAAATGAAATAACCAGCAAAAAAAAATACAAAATTACGTTAAATAGAACGAAAATTAGAGCGTTTTGTGTGCCTTATAAAATGCGTATTTCTCATGAAAATTGTAATGATTTAGTGTGTTGAGTAAAATATTTACAAACTTCCCGCTTTTATAAGAAGCTAGAGTCCTAGTGACATGAAAACGGAATGTAATTAATTTTTGTGCCTTCAAGACTTAATGTCAGAGACAAACAAGTATAGAGGAGAGTGCCATTAAAACATACAGCAACGTTACTTTTTTTCAGCCCAAATATCTCTAATACTGAATATATATCTGTAAAAATATGAAGATATCACATAAAATTGTTTTTAGGTTTTACTTTATATTGAACTATCGAATATCCCCCTAACATTTAGGAGAGGGAGTACAATTGTACAGTCTAAAACCACCTTGGGAACTATGTGAAGCTTTCCTATAATGGAGAACTCTTTAAGTTCAGTATTTATCGCAATCTTATGCCACAGATGAAAAAAAACCTTACTACTTTATATAATAAATTATATTTTTCCTATGACAAAATTGGTGATATGTAATTTTCCGTTAGAATATTCTTAATTTTTCTCTTAGATCAGGTAGATACCATTTAAAAGATTAAAGCCTGCCTGGGTTAACTATGAAGCAAATACTCAGTAAGTAAGTAGGAATAACATAAATTACCGATATTTATCAATAAAAATTTTAGAAAAAAATAAATATTTATAAATATGAAAGATTAAAAAGAAAATAAGAGTGAGAAAAAAAGAAGAAATGAAAAAGACATTGAGGATGGAACAAGGATGACAACATCCATAAGTAGCGAAGCACAAAAAATTGTGGATGGGAATACGTAGAAGTAGATTTAAAGTGTATTTATTAAAATCAAGAATAGATTTATTGGAGAAAATAAACACGAAACCTTGTTTTATTTTGCATGTTGAAAACGGTTAAGGTAAATTACATACTAGATGCACATAACAATGGGAAAAAATACTTTGAAACTGTTAATGCAAAAAAGTTTTAAAATTGAATCAAAAATACCAAAGATATGGGGAAATGTGTCAAACATATAAAAATAGCCAAAAACCTGCTTAAAGGCAGTTTGGCCGCCATTGTTTCTTTACTTAAAACGCCAGAAATTTAATTTTAATATCTTTAACTGAAAAATTTTTGAAAATTGGACCATAAACACCAAAGATATGGGGGAAAATGTGAAAAATATAAAAATAGCCAAAAACCTGCAAAAAGGAAGTCTGACCGTCATTGTTGTTTTCTTCAAATGACAGGAAATTTAATTTTGATATCTATAAGTGAAAAAATTTCGAAAATTGGACCATAAACACCAAAGATATGGGGAAAAATGTAAAAAATATAAAAATAGCCAAAAAACCTGCAAAAAAGAAGTCTGACCGTCATTGTTGTTTTCTTCAAATGACGGGAAATTTAATTTTGATATCTTTGACTGAAAAAATTTTGAAAATCGGACCACAAACACCCAAGTTATGAGGAAAATTTGAAAAAATATAAAAATAGCCTAAAACCTGCTAAAAAGCGGTCCGACCGCCATTGATGTTTTATAGTTAATTGTGCTCCTTAATGATGGAAATGTTGTCAAAAAATTTCAGCTCTCTATCTTTTATAGGAGCCGAGAAAATCACGTTTCCCCCAATTCATTAATTACGGACAGACGGACGGACGGACGGACGGACATTATGAATTATAGAGTAGCTTCGCTACTAAAAATATAAGACAGGGAAAAAAGTAAAAATTGGAGGAGTGAGATTTAGTTTGAGAGAATTTAAATTCCCCAAGACTTAATTTCAAAATTTGTATATACTTGGTAAATATATTTCTACTTTTCAGAATACAAACTAAAAGTGCATTATAAAACGCCATCTTAGAGTTGATCAACTTTTGGATGAAGTTGTTGTCAGAATTATTCCTATAAAAATCCGAAATCCTTTGAAAAATACCAATCATCTCTGAAAAGTATTATTCTATTTGTCCTGATGTGTCAGAGATCTTTTAAGTCAGAAACTGCCAACTGTTCAATTTACAGACAAATATAAATTTCTAAAGTACACACCTTGGAGTTAGTTTCTGTAGTTTTTGAATTTACTGCTTGATCTTTGCAAAATGGAAAGACATAAAAAGCTTATGGGAGTATTTGTCTCAAAATACAACCTGTCCAAAACCAAGAATATCTAACAAGGTAGTAAAGGTAGGTGTTACGGTACACCGACAAACGTCCTACCGCGACAAACGTCCTACTACGACAAACGTCCTACGCGACAAACGTCCTAAGCGACAAACGTTCTACTGCGACATCTCTTAAGTAAAACGTCCTAAAAATTTAAAGGTCGAATTTTGTAATGCAAGGATGTATCGGGCTCGAAACCATACCATTTGATAGCCAACACAGACTATGGGAAAACTGTCGGACAGATTTTTAAAATTTAGCCTATGGTTAAAGTTATTCAAAAAATAAATTTCAGTTAAAGATTATTTTCCTGTGTAAATTATCGCCATTTTGAATTTTATATTGATAAGTATTCTTACAATTAGAGGATTTTGTCCTTAAATTTGGAAGATTTTTTTTATTTCATAATTTTTGAAAATTTTTAGGACGTTTTACTAAAGAGATGTCGCAGTAGGACGTTTGTCGCGGTAGGACGTTTGTCGTTTAGGAGGTTTGTCGTTTAGGACGTTTGTCGCATTAGGACGTTTGTCGTAGTAGGACGTTTGTCGGTGTACCGGTGTTACACCTTTAAGAACATTTTTAAAGGTATGTGAAATGTTATTGTCTTAACCTCTTTTCGAGGAAGCTTTGTGTTTATCAAGATCGAAATTAATTCCTTATTCAAAATTCAAATTAAGCGCAAATGTCGTCTTTGTTTGACTTTCTTTTCCTAAAGTGACGCGGCATGGTGTTGTTTATGTTTTGATGCGTCCACGTTCTTTACTTTTGAATGATATGTGAGTGGATGAAGATTTCGGAGAATAAAGTTGGGCCTATCATTGGTCTCATAGTGCATGAACAACCCTAGTATACCAGGGGCTTTAAACCATAAGAACTTCAGGTAGATTTTGTTCATTTTATTTAAATTGAATGGCGTATAGGACGGATTTATTAAGTTTAAAAGGCTTTAGCCAGCTAAACATGAAACTTTATTATGATTCAATTATTATGTTTTAGTAATTTTTATGTGCCTTTATTTTGCATTTAACATGATCTATTAAACCAAATAATTTTCCTTTAAAGCCAAAGTACCCAAAGATTCTTAACCGTAGAAAAAAAGATTTTAAAAAGCAAATATTATTACGTGGTTATAAAAACTGGAATTTTGTATTAATTGATTTTGTAATTTCAGGACTTTGAAATAGTTTGTATCAATAAACATATACTCAAACCTGCTGTTGAAACTTGATGGTTCCTGGTGTTGGGGGATTTGTCCGTATATTTAAGATCTCTAGAACTTCCCGCAAATTCGGAAGTCACACTCAACCAAAGTGTCATGGTTGAGACAGTTATTGTAAACTGTTCACTTTATTTATCTACTAGCGGATACGCCCCTAGAGGCCTCTAGTGGCACTTGAATTATTTCTTTTAAATATTTAATTAAAGCAATAATTTTTCTGCGTTAAAATCCGATGTTTCTAGGACACTTGCGCCGTCAGCGGGAAATTTACAAAAAAAATTATATTTTCGGCGATTTCTCTTTAGAGAGTGGTGATAGCCTCCCCCAAAATATGTAGAACTATAAACCTACCCTGTGAAAGAAAACACTATCAGTGTGTTTAACCTGTTCATGAACCAAGGCAATCCTCTACTTTATTGATTACATGACAGAGCCAGTTAACAATGTTTAACGTTTTTTTTTTACATTGTAAGATTTTTGTTGTTTTTTATATATGTTTTGTTAGGGCTCCTTTTTCTTGAAATATAGTGAATTTATTGTCTTTCTGGGTGATATAGAGACTGACGTTTATACAATACAGCTAATTTTATTTATTCTTCTGTCCGTTAGTGTTTCTTAAAACCACTGCAATAATGAGACTAATAAGTATAAATGGTGAAGAAACTTTGATTTTATCTTTTTTTCTTTTAGCAAGATCATTATATCCCAGAACTTCAATAAAGTTAGGAAAATATCAAATAATATTTTTCTACTGTTTCATATGAACTTTTCAAATTTTACCACTCTATAAATATAAAAACCTATACCTCAGAAAATTTCACAATTTTTTATACTGTAATATAAAACCAATTTTGGACAATTTATGATCATATTTATTTTAGTCAAATTTTTGGTTGAGCATCCACGGTATAATTTTTTTGTGATGTAGAATTAAGGAATTCGAAGGGGAATAAAGGGGACAAAACATTGCTATATGAGTTATGTCTTGTGATATCTTAAAGCCAAGTACTAAAACCTTATCAATTTATGCCTTATAAACATTTGCAAACTAAAATAGCTTCATTGCTACCAGCTTAAACCAACAATGAAATTGATTCAGAAAGAAATCACGAAACGTATACATGTTTTTCAGCTCTCGTTGGGGAGCAACACATCGTAAAATTGTAGACCTCTCCATTTGCCCCCCATATATTATTTTAGATTTTTTCGCCATGTGACGTCATAAAAATTAGGGATTATTAATCCCTTTTTTAGGGGTTTTCTTTCCCACTTCTCCTGTCATCTCCCTCATTTTATGACGTCACATGGCTGATTTTTGAGACACTTTGTCCCCCTACGTTAGAATGAATGTCTGAGCACACACCAGCTCTTGACTCTTGAGAATTATCTAAAGATCTGAGAACGATTTACTAAAAGTGCTGTTATCGCAAATACGCTAAAAGACAGCATTTATGATAAACCATATAAACAGGATGTTTGTATGTCTGTGTATCTGTTTTTCGGTGTGTTTGCACTGAAGAATCTCGGTAACAGCAGGATAGATATGGTTATTACTTACAATGAAGCTTCTTATAGATCAGAGGAAGGTTTTTTTATTATTTTGGAGAGTGTAGCTCCAATTTCACAAAAGAAGTCATCCCTGGATCACCCCCCCCCCCCCACCTTTTAACATTTTCTCAAAACTAAGATGTAATCTCGAATGACATAATAACAATATGACATTAATTGATGTCGACAAAATATTTGAATCCTGTAGTAATAAATACTGCTCCTCCTGGCAGCTTATAAATCATTTGCTAATCAAAAAACAAGTTATTTTGCTGACGCCGAGAAACACCTTTACTGAACAAGTTTAAAGTAGTTTGTGAGCAATTAAAATTTTTCAACCAATTAATGCAATTAAAATTTTATTTAATGGCTCATAGGACCCTCTTTCTCTTCTCTCTCTCTCTCTCTCTCTCTCTCTCTCTCTCTCTCTCTCTCTCTCTCTCTCTCTCTCTCTCTCTCTCTCTCTCTTTCTCTCTCTCTCTCTTTCTCTCTCTCTCTTTCTCTCTCTCTCTCTCTCTCTCTCTCTCTCTCTCTCTCTCTCTCTCTCTCTCTCTCACTCACTCTTTCTCGCTATATCTCTCTCTCTCGTTATACACACTTTTCATATTTATTTCCTCTCTCACTCCTTCTCAATTTCATTCCATTGTTTTCAGAAATCTTTCTATTTCTGTAATGGAAGTTCTCTATTTGTGTGTGTAACCTACGACCTTGGCTGAACACGTCGTCGTCGAGGAGGTCATAGATTCTAATTACAGCCAAACACCACGTCATAACTAAAGACGTTACAATTGGATCTTAATGCTGCTATGTCAGCGCGCGATATGAATAGTTAGAGTAGAGGGGATGCCTTGGCCAAAACAGGCGAAACTCATTACCATGCACAGTTAGGAGTTAGGACTTCTCAGACAAAGGTCTTGCAATTAAATCGCACCACTACCTTAAATTATAGTTTTAAAAAAGGAATGTGAAGAAGATATTTTAGGTATAATTTTTCTAGGGGGGGGGGGGATATATTTTAAGGGGTGGTAGTACTTTCCTAAATAAATCTTCCAGGACCATCATAAACAGACAACCATCTTTTAAATAAGGATGTATTTTGGAAGCCTGAAATATAACCAGCTCTGCTAATATTGTTCCCTAAATTTGTGGATGTATGACTCTAATTAAAAAGTTAAAGATTGTAAAGCATTGTTTAAAATCTGATATTGCATTTTATGGGCTATTTAAAACAAAACTCACACTTTCTTTCAATCTAATTAAGACAATTTTATCTTATTTTTTTAATGGAAAACTTTTTCATGAAAATTTTTTCAAATATGTTTCAGTAGTATCACTAAATTAACCCTTACAATTAATTGCTTTTCTTAAATGAAACTTTAAGACTAAGCCAAACTTCAATTCAGTCACCTGAAAGCAGGGCGACTCAACATTTAACCATTTTATTTTAAATCCATGAAGCTTACAAGCCACTCAAAAAGCCGAAACAAACCAAGCGGATTGGAAAAAGCTGGTCGACTTGGAGGAAGAATAAGCCGACCAGCTACTGACTACCACTTGGAGAAGGTCTAATTTAATACTTTATCGGTTATTTTCCGAGTCATAACAAAAAAACCTTGATTACATTAGGTAAAGGTGTGAAATCATAGGCATTGGGATTTTGAAACAGTTGCTTCATTAAGAGTTAGTATTTATCTAATGTATTAATTAGGTAATAGTTAAGCTTTAGCTTATACAATAACTAATTCATAATTGTAGTTCTACTAAGATCCCGTAAACTGCCATAACTTCCAGGAAACATTTTTGTTTTAATCGACAAGGTTTTAGGCTATTTTTACAGAGAAACTCCCCCAATATTGCTTAACACAACATTGGTTTAAAACTATGTTCAGTAGTACAACACCAACCCCCATTTAACATTTTGGAGATTTACTGAAAAGACAAGCTTAGTATTTTTTATTTTCTTACATAATTTCCCTACAGACAGACTTACATCCTATCTCTTTCATAATAGGATAACAATGAAAGTTTTAAATGATTTTATAAAAATTTTGATGATACTAAAAATTTGTAAAAGTTTCTATCTAACTTTTATATTTAAGTAGAACTTTCAACGATAAGTGGGCAGTGTTTTCACATTATAACAGTGATTTAAAAATTTTGCAAGGAACATACAGGGTTTTTAAGGAGAAATGTTATTTTTAAAATCTAATCACCGTAGCCCCTAAACTACAAATAGCACAAAAAAGTACTTATATTTCCAATAACTAGAGTTTATGACCATTTTAACGGTATGCATAACGTTTTTCTACTATTAATACAAGCCGCGCAATTTTAAAAATGTGCACATTTCTTGCACAACCTTAATTTTAATCAGGGAGGATGGAAACATTGGCAATAAAATATACTACATATCAAGCTACTTTATTTATTTTGCTCTCTAATACAAAACTTTTTTGCTTTGTTTGTATGAACAGAAATAAGAATAGAGAGGGGATAAGTAGAAAAGAGAAAGAATTAAATCCCTATCTTTTTATCTTCTAATTGGATTTAAAAATATAAAATTTTCGTTATAAAACTGTAGCGAAGCAACAGTATACTTTAAAACATTTAAGGGGAAACGTGATATATTCTATGATGCTTTTGTGGTTGATTTCTATTGTCAATAAACATACAACTAGATTGGAAAGGGATAGTTGCATGAAGTACATTTTGGAAAATGTTTTCAATCTTGGGATACAAATATACCATCAAACTTATATAATTTTGTATTACAATATATAACAAACAATTAAACATCACTAAATTAGTCGACTTGCTGTTTTTGTAAAAATAAGCCAGCTATAACAAATTGCATATACTACAAGAATACGATAAGTCTTGATATTTTTAAAACTACGTGGTAGAAAGTTTTAATTCTTTCAAATATAAGCCATAGCTGTAAATGTAGTTTAAATTATTGAACAGGAAAAATCAAGCAGTTCACTAAATTCAAGTTTAAGTGCATTTCGTGGAGAAAATTTGATTTACTCTACTGCTGTATAAGATAGAATCTTTTAAAAAATCAAAATAGTTCTTCTGATAGTTATCCCTTTAATAAATGTTCAAACAACTTGGATTGAATCTTATGATGAACCTCAATATTGTAATCTATAATACAAAGTAGAACGATGTCTGTCTGTCTGTCTGTCCGTCTGTCCGTCTGTCTGTCCGTCTGAAGCTTAAGATGGGGGTGGAACACCCCCAACCCCCCAAAAAACTAAAATAAACACCCCCCCCATTTTTTTTTTTTTTTGCAGGAGATTTCCTGGGTCCTTCTTATTTTTTTTTACGAATTTCACCCTAACTTTTTTTATCATCTCTTGGGGCAAAGCCCCTAGAGGCTAGGGGCGAAGCCGCTAGTTAAAGATAAAGGGGAATAAAATAATACAATATGCATATTACTTTTATCATCTATACGTTAATCTACATTCTATATATTATTCACATACATACTAAAAAGAGCGTACCTACTCAATATCTGGTTCGGTTGTTTTGTTATGGCGTTAATTTTTTTTCATTTTTTCATACTGACTTTTTTAAGCTTTACAAAGTGTCTCATTAAATCAGCCATGTGACGTCATAAAATGAGGGATGAGAGGAAAGTTTGGAAAGAAACCCCCCCCCCAAAAAAAAAGAGATGGAAAATCTCTCATTTTTATGACGTCGCATGGCTGATTCAGAAAAAAATACACCTTTTCTGTTTTTAGAATACTGACACCTTTTATATCCATAAAAAGTTATGTTTTTAGCACGCAGTTTTTAGCCTTGCATTTAAGGATGTCGTCATCCTTGTTATTTATGCATCTTTGCTTCGCTGCTAACAATCAAACAATCCTTGTAAACATCCATCTCTAACCATATCAAAAATAAGAGACCTAAAATAAACATCAAGGTAATTCTAGAGCCAATTGTTCTCTACAGTCACAGTTGAATCCTTAGATGATTAATCTTATAATATAATTTAATTTTCTGTAATGGATTGGCTTTAGGGACAGTCCAAAGTGATGAGCATAATGTAATTATGTGTGTGTGTGTGTGAGCGTGTGTATCTAAATATGAGTGATGTGTCATGTAATGACAAGAATATGCACTAATCTACATTAGATACATAGATAGATAGACAGTAAATCCTTTCTGGAAACCTTTAAAGCTATATATAATAGCTTCAATTCGGTTCTTGACAGGTTTTTATCACTTTTGATAGGCTAACCAACTTAAAAATTACCCCTCACTAAAAAAAACAAAAAGGTTATTTTTAAGTTTAGGGCTAGGGCGTAACAATAATTGTATACAAATATATGTATAATCCAGACAACTACCTGGCCCAAGTGGTGTAGACCCTTTTCGTCTTCTGTCAAATTGCATTTTGTTATTTTGAATGGACTAGGCTGTCGTTATATTTCTGACACTAATAGCTGATTTCAAAGACCAAATACAAAATCTGTGGGCAGGGTTACAAATTTTGCTCCTGCCCTCTTTATTCTTTTACTTTAATGGGACGGCAGCAAGTTATAATTAGGCAATAAACCAAGATAAAGATAGATAGATAGATGGATATGAAATGTAATGACAAGATTATGCACTAATCCACAATACATGAAAGGACGAGTTTATCAAGAAGATGCACCATAATACATCTTTCAAGGTCATGGAATAAAAGGGAGGGGGGGGGGGGATTCTTGAACAAAGACAATTTTGTCCATTACTTGCATATGCTGACAAAGCCCAACCCCAAATTGTGTTAAAATTGTGTCAAAAATGATCCACGTGACGTAATAAAACGAGGGAGATGAGAGGAGAAGTGGGAAAAAAACCCTAGAAAAGAGATGCATAATCCCTCACTTTTACTTTACATGGATCATTTTTGACACAATTTTAACACAATTTGGGCTTTGTCGCATATGCTTTAGTTAAAATAAAACTTTCCTGAATCCTGGCATTTAACTATGTAGCCTCTAAACTTTAAATATGACATAAAACATATATACATTTTTAAAAACTAAAACATTTATATTTTTGGGTTATAGAGTAGCGGAAAAGTTGTAGATTTTAATTCTTGAATGCCAATTCGCTATGTCTCCTTTCTAATTTATTTTCGTTTCTAATTTCATTTTCTAGGATTTGATTAAATTACTTTTTATTTTCTAATAATTAAATATTATATCATACGATAAATGTACATTATTTAATTAAACATAATTCTTAATGAAATATACAGTTGTATGGTAATGTTTATTACTAGCTTGAGACAAATCTAATAAAAGGGGATCATTTTCTCATTTATTTATTATATAAATACACTTTCTATTATACACAGAATTATCGAGCGGGGAATTTGAAATGAGAAGAATCAGTTAAAGCAATACCATACCATGTAAATTACCTCATAGGGGCAAAGACTTCTCAGAACTGAATCTTCATTGCCAAAAAACCCAGCCAGTATTAGAAAGGTAACATCTACAAATCATTGATCGAATTATGTTGTACGTTTCAGGTAATAACTGGGCATGGTTTTTGAGCCAAGGCTCTCCTGGACAGCCTTAGTAGTTTTAAGAATCTTTAGTATGTCTTAAATTTGATACGTCTCCACTCTCCAGAAGGTAATTACTCTAATTGAATGGGTCAACTGAGCAGCGAAAAAATATTTCCAAGTAACTTTATATATTCATCGAATTTTTAATTATGTTATAACGTACCTGAATGAATTATAAATCTCCATAAAAGTATGCAACCCACATAAATTCTATATAATTTTAATAGCGGCTGTGAAATTTTTATGAATATTAAAGTCACTCAACAAACCCATTATCAATTCAAACTCATGGTGGTTATTATTTGCATTTTACTTTCAGTTGGAATAAGTATGCAACAAGGATGGTGACTTCCATTAGAATAAAACTATACCATGACAAATACCCAATAATTCGACAATGTACAGTTTAAAAAGAATAAATAACCAAAAAATACTGCTTTTAAAAGTTGAATCTAAAAAAGTCTCTTTGTTTTGTACATTTTATTCAAAAATAAAACAGTTGATGATACAGACAGGCTAGAATTGCGAAGAAATTTATGGATAAAATCTAATGAACAAATTGTCTTAAGAACTTGTAAAAAGAGAAGCTTTTCTATAATTATAGTCAGTCTGCCCGTCCGTAACGGATAGCTCTATCGTTATTTTAGGCCTAATTATCCTATCTATTTTAAATTTGGTATGGTGATTTCTTTTATAGTTAGGTACTATATAATCGGAGCCAGAATGTTTGTACGTCTCCATTCAAACCCTGTTGATTTTTATCCTTAATGACAAAACATTTTATGTGATATAATTATCATATATATCTTAATTTTGGAATACTGATTCCTATAATAACAAGGTACAATGTTATAAGCAAAGCAGCTCTGTCACCAAGTCCTATAAATGTAAGTATGTCTTTAAACAGTACCCTGTATTTAATTTAAAACAAAGTTACTTACATTTTTGTTTAGGCTTATACATTTATATTTTACTTATTCAGTTCTTAAGTGTTAATGCTCGGTTGATGAACCGTTTCAGAGCTTCGCTTTTATATATGTTTTATAAAAACACTAATAAGCAGTAATTACAATTTAATATGCGAAACAACATATGATAGAAAAAGATGAAAAGACAAGATTTATTTATTTTTCCAGTATGGCTTCGAATCCGCTGGATTAGAACCGGTTCTCAGACTTAAAGAAAAATCATGTATAACATCGTATTACAGACAAATTTCCACGAATATTCAAATAAAAATGATAAATATACTTAATATTTTTATTTTATATCCGCGGAATGTTGTCTATAAAACTATGTGATAAATAACTATTCTATTAGATAAAAATATAGATGAACTCCAATTTAGTTTCCGAAAGTGTACCTAGCATCCGCGTCCTATCTCGAAATTTGCTAATAGCTAAAAAAGCTTCAAACTTCCAAAAAAAGTTAAAATTTTAAACATTAAAATTTTGAATGTATAATGTATAAATCGCTTTGTTTTCACAAATTTCCGGAGTAGCTGAAAAAAGGGTCTGCAATAATTGGGTTTTCTGCTGTACACTTTAAGAAACTAGTGCTAGAATAGGAAATCCATTTGGAGTTCATCAAAATATAAAGAGTTTGAGTAGCATCATATAATAATTATATATTGGACAAAACATACATAGACTATTTCTATAAAAATATCGGGTATAGTCCCTTTCGTGACAACGCCTCATAGGTTATTTTAGGTTAGATGATTGTCCCACAGGGTTAGTTAATTGGGTTATAGCCATCCGTAGGGGCTGGAAGTAGGAGAAAACCTACTGTGAAAATACGAAGGAACGTCCCTTAAGAGGCGTTGCCAAGAAAGGAACTATACCCAAAATATCTGTTATGTAAACAAAAGTATTTAGTCATTAGAATATTTTTTTATATTAGAATATCGTCAGTAATGGCCACTTTTAATTAAACCCATAAAGTCTACATAAACCATTAAAAATTGCACATCATCAAATAAGCTTTTACATGGATATATACTTTTCTCAGAAAGCTGTCTATAATACGGTGCAATAAATAACTATTTCCGTATAACTAAAACCGGTTCTAATCCATTAGAATTTTTTTTTATAAAAAGCCTTACTAAAATAAATTCTCCTTCACTGCAATATTTTCATGGTGTTGTTAATACAATGGTCTATTGCAAACTCTAAGTGTACTCTGTTGTATAAAGAAGGAACATATGCGCATCAAATCTTTATATAATCCTTTCTCAAATTAGTTGTGTCATCTTTTTTGATTAAATATTATTCATAAACATATACACGAATATCATTTAATTACAGGTAAACAAGGATGAAAACATCTAGAAAAAGCGAAGCTCATCAGATCAGATTATAAAGTCGGACATACGAACTTTCTTATATTGATTGTTGAGGAGCAACACTTTCTAAACTGTACTCAACTGTTACAGGAATTACCATGCTAAGTTTAGAATTCCTAGGACAATTCTAACATGCAAGATATAATTATATAACCGTACGGACAGACGGGCCATAACAATACCCATTGTAAGACATATAGAGTATCTTTGCTTGTAGCGAATCTTATTTTTATGATGTGTTTAGAGAAATTGAATCTATGTTTATGGGTTCTTTATAGAAAGGTGTTGTCACAACAAAACAATATTAAACTTTAATAATAGCTAAATAATGATAATAATTAAGTACATGGAGAACATACAAATTTTAATTTAATATTAATCATAAACATCAAAAGCATCTTAATTGGTTAATACAAACAGTGTCCAAACATTTTTACCAAATCTTGGATTAAAGAATGTATTAATGTTTTGTTTATTTATTCTTTAATCTGTTTTGAAAAATTTAAAGAAACACACCTAAAAGGATTTACATATCCGGCTGAAAATGTTCTATTACAAAACTAGGCTTGTTCCGGGGTTTCTTACAAAATTGTTATAAAAGAACTAACAAATATATTTGTATTCTAAAAGTTTGCCTACCCCAGACGCTACGTTTCAATAAAAATCAGGAATAAGGTATAGCCAATAAGAAAAAAATAATCTAAAATAATATTGGGGGACTTATTAAAAGGTCGTCGATTTTATTATGTGCTGCCCCCCAAACCACGTATTGGTTTTGTGTGTTTTTTTTTCGAATTAATTTCGTTGATGGTGTAATTTGAATAAAAATTTTGCCAACCCTAGTTGTATTCAATAAGTAGAAACCTAGCTCTTAATGTGATTTTCAGGCCGTTTGCCTTTGTATTTTATTAGTTTACATTACAGAGGCGTGCACAAGAATTAGTCTGTAGGAGGAAAAATTCCTCCTTTAAATACATTATACCTTATAAAAATACTAGTGACTTCGCCCCTAGCCTCTACGGGCTTTTCCCCAAGAGGTATAATTACATCTTCTATTACTTACCCAGCAGAACGGATCACAAATTTTCGCACCTACCCAGCAGGAAAACATTTTGCGATTAAATTCGCGAAATTCGTAAAATTCGTAAAATTCGTAAAATTCGCAAAATTCGTAAAATTCGTAAAATTCATAAAATTTGTAAAAAAAAAAATAAAATAAAAAAAAAAAATGGGGGGGGATTTTTTGTTTTTGGGGGGGTTGGGGGTGTCCCACCCCCCAAGAAAATAGCTTAAAACCACCGCAGGACCAATAGGTATATACCCTGAAGAGTAGAATCCAATCGGTTCAGTGGTTACCGAGATCTTAAGCTTCAGACGGACAGACGGACAGACGGACAGACATCGTTCTACTTTGTATTATAGATAATACGGACAGATATCGTTCTACTTTGTATTATAGATAATATAGTCAATTGTTTTGAAGAAGTGTTTAGAATTTGTAGAATTGTAAAAATCCAGGGCCCAACATGTGTGGTTTTCAATAAACTTCAATCGTCGATTTGATTAGGAGGAAGAAATAGTTACGCAATAGTAAAGATTTGTATGTTTGTTTATGTGTATGTATGTATGTTTTAATGTTGTGCGTGTGCTGTGTGTTGTGTGTATGTATGTTTGTGTGTTGGTACAGTTAGGGAGTTGAATCCATTTTTATAGAAGCAGAACTATAATCTATGATTATGGTTTGGACCCTCTAAAACTGTAATCTACCCTTCCACTTTCCCCTCTCTTGGTGAAGATATCTTCAACACCGATACGATTTTTGAAATGTAAGATTCCACTTTTGCCTCTCTTGGTGAAGATATCTTCAACGCCAATACGATTTTTGAAATATAAGATTCCACTTTTAATAGAGGCGAAACTGGAATCATGGTTTACATTTTTAATATCTATGTTTCTGTAATCTTCCATTACTTTTTTAACATCGACATAATAGAAATGTACCATACTATTTTAAAATTATGTCAATTATGAAAAAAAGCATAGATTTTATATATAATTTAAACATCGTTGTATATTCTTAATTAAATAAACAAAACATACAAAGAGCGTATATAAAAGATGTTTTGTTTATTTAAAAAAAAAATACTTTAAAAAGTGTATCAAATGAGTATTCAAAATTATTTTAAGAAAGTCGTTTATTAATTAATTCAATTGTATATATTTGTAATTTTTTTGTTCAATTTATTTCATCTTAATATTTCCCTAGTAATCTCTCATTTACTCATTTAAAGTATAAAAAAATTTACCATCAAAACAGACAATGCAGCGTTCGAATAAAACCAAGAGACATTTAGAATCCATTGAGAACGAAATACTAGCTGCTCCTTCTTGGCAGATATTTCATTTTCAAGATTTGAGGTGAAAACACAAAATTCAACGAATATACAAGACAATTCTACTTTGAATACAGGAAGATAAGATGTGCAAAAATAAAAACTTATTAATGTGAAATCAATGCAGCAGTTGTGATTTGACTTAAATTTGGTTAACTTGTCTTTGTGCTTTATTTGTTTTATTTTTTATCTTAAACATTAAGGTATAGAATTCTTAACAATCTAGCTAAGTTATTAAATTTTGACAGGAAAGAGATAAAATTTGCACTTCTTAAGACAAAGATAGTTTTTTAGAAATTATATGGTTGAAAAATTCCTTTGCTGTATTACTGGAATGATTCATAAATAACAAAAAATAAACAAAGGTGTTTATCTGCTAGATTTAAGTTTTAAGTTGATGGATTATAGGACCAGTTTGACCAAATCGATATCCTTTTTCAATTGTGCTAATATATGACTCTACAGGTTATCTGATTCTTGACTGTAGGATAAATATTTCTATAATTTTCTAATATGCTTTAATATATTTCTAATAAACTGCTAAGTAAATTGTAATTAATCTGTTTCTATTAAAATTTTTGAATTAAATTCATTAATAAATGGAAGACCAACTATTAAAGGAACACTGCAAGAAATACCTCTCTTTAATTGCTGAAAGCCTGCCATAAGTAGACCCAATACAAAAATTTGAAGCCTCCAGCTTCAAAAATAAAAAGTTAAAGAAGTATCAAAATGATTATTTTAGTATAATTAAAATTTTGAATGTTTTTCATTGCTTATAATAAAATTTTCATTATTAAAATACGTCGTCTGGAAGCAAAATTAATAGCTTATCTTTGTCAATAACTTAGACTGCCAGTAACTGATAACACACAGTAGGATCAAATGTCAAATACTTGGACATTAAGAGTAGACAAAAGTAAACTTCAATAAATAGGCTTGTATTTGAAGTAATGGTGTAATTTCTTTTGCTTTAACTCAGAAATAACTTAAATTTTGCCCCTGTTAACTTCTAATTTGCATTTGGTAATTATGTCTAGCTGTTTTGGAGGAGCGAAGCTACCCTATTTTTAAAAAATTTATAAACCTTCATAACTTAGGTTAGGATAGGAATTTTTTAACAAAATCAACGTCTATGTAAATATTTCTTCAATGCAAACAATGTGTGTAAACAAGAATATAGTGGCAGGTGCACCCAGTACGAGTCCCGGCATTTTTAGGTAGGCCCAGAATAAGTAAAAAAGGAGACTTGTAAGGCATGTTTTCTAATATTTTTTTTACAGATATAAACAACAATAACATAATTTTCAAAACACTTTTGATTTTGTGCAATACCTTTATTCTAAGTGTAGTTATGTTCATTTAAAGTTTGTATAAGAATATACACATAATTACTTATATTATTTTCTCTCAGAAAATGCATATTGATCTTTCTCTCTCACGCATATATAAGGTTTTGCAAGTATTATAAAAAATCCCCCAAATTGTTTTTCTGCTGGATCAAAACCAGTTAGAAATACAAATTTTTAAAGAAAACATGAAATATAGCAAATTTAGTCGCTAAAATAAAAGTATTTATAAAACATCTTTATTTAACGACTCCTTTATCCATTAAATGTCCATTAAAACCGCGGAAACGGCAAAAATAGTTAAAAAACACGCCATCAGCGGCAAATAAAGGCGAAATGGTTCGCCAGAGGCAAATAATGCAGAAGTAAAGAAAGATCCGCCTCCAAAAGTTTAAAAATATTGCAGAGATGAATTTGGGCTCTAAAATGACTCCTTCCCCCTCTAACGGGGGAAAATTTGAAATTAACAAGAACGAAATTATTCAAGTCATGCAATATAAGACGCTTAATTACTCAAAAACGGCTGGGAGCATATTGAAAACTGTTTTATACACAATACATGTTGCATATTAATATTATTATTGCAAAAACCCCGCCCTCAAGGCCGTTTTTAGTTAAAATGGAGAAAACTGATTTTTTGGGTTAAAAATATTTATATTTTTGGTGAAATTTTCTTACAAAATGTCAATTTACACGCCAAAAATTTTTTTTATAAAATTTTTCTTTAATTATACAGTTCTACAGGTATCTGAAAAGTACCTCAACCAAAAAATATTTTTATAAGATGAACATAAATGTATTTTTCACTGCCCTTTTTAAAAATGGCATGAATCCACCAAAAATTAATATTTTTTAAAAAATTTCTTTTCTAGCTGTCTACTTACAGCCATTATTAGGTCCTAGGATAGATAAAAGTTGATTTTAAATTTATTAGATGTCCCGCTTTTTGTCAAAAGATCCCACTGTGTAACATTCTTACAATAAAACACCCTTTTTATAGTCAAAATGTCTTTTAAAAAATTTGTTTTAAATTGCGTTTGAAAGCGTAAAATCAAAGCAGGAAAAAATGAAACTATTGTAAGTAATACAGATGCTCAGCTATGATTGGTTTTTCAGCAAACTTAGCATGGACTCAAACTTCTGATTGGCTAGAAATCCTAAAGGCTGGCATTCTCACGCTACATTACTCTCAATACAACGCAAATTCAACTGATTTTTTTTTAATGATTTTGACTATAAAGAAAGGTGTTTTTATTGTAAAAATGTTATCAGTTACTGGCATCCTAAGTTTCTCCCAAAAATAAGCTTATAATTTTCTAGGCGACGTATTTTAGTAATGAAAATTTTATTATTAGCAATGAAAAACTTTCAAAATTTTCATTGTACTAAAAATATGATTTTGAAATGTCTATAACTTTTTTGTTTTTGAAGCTAGAGGCTTCAAATTTTTTGTATTGGGTCTACTCGTGGCAGTCTTTCAGCAGTTAAAGTGGTTGATTTCTTGCATGGTTCCTTTAAGGGTATTAATTTGCCTTTGCTACAAGTAACTTTTTCTCATTTAAAGTTCTCTTCTATATTAGACTACTGTAAAGCTTTCCACTTAAAAACAAAAACAGTGTGGGAATATGAATCTTAATATATGGAGGTATAGATTCTTCTAAGTGTGTTCTACTATACTTTCACAAGACTTTAACTGGAATAATCATCCTGAAGCTAGTATGTTTGATTGCAATAAGCCCAAACCTACAGCATCTATAAGTTCTTGTTCCAGATATGGTTGAATCAAACAGCAACTTTTGATTTATATTTGATTTAAGTAAGTAAAATTTTTTTTGATACAAAGCAATTTGATTGTTTCAGTTCTTCAGACACCCAGAAATTCATTGAAGATCTCAATCATGTAAACATTGCCACAGCACAGCAAATGCAAGTCTTGTAGTTAAAGACCCCTTTTCTAACATAGTTTTTTTTTCAAAAGGTTTTCATGGTACAACTTTAAAGTTAAAGCTTTTTTTAATACACATGAATTTCTAGGAGAAACAGAAATTTATTTGGTAATAAAGCTGAGGTTTAAGTCAATTTGGCCAGCAATCTTTCTTTATTGCTGGTAACTTAGATAATGTATGTAATCATGCAATTTTACTAAAAGCTAGATAAACTTTTGGGTCTGTCAAAAGTTCAATTTTTTTTCAAGCTAGCTAGGCAAAATCTTCTACATGGATTCTATCTTATACTTTTTCTTCTCTAAAGCTAAAAATGAAAATTATTGCTTATTTGTCTTATATACCAAATCATGCTATTTTTTGATAACTTATTTATAAGCATTCAATCAAGATTACTGCTTATTTTGCTAATAAACAAAATCATGCTTCTTTTTTTGAATAAATTACTTATAAAAGTAGAATGATGTCTATCGGTTCGTCTGTCTGTCCGTCTGTTCCTTAAGATCTAGGTAACCACTGAACCGATTGGATTCTACTCTTCAGGGTATATACATATTAGTCATGTGGTGGTTTTAAGCTTTTTTCTTGGGGGGGTGGGACACCCACAACCCCCCCAGAAATGAAAATTCCCCCCCCCCCAAATAAATAATTTTATTGGGAACACATTAGACTATGAGCAGCACCAGTAGTACTTTTTTTTTATTATCTCTTGGGGCAAAGCCCCTAGAGGCTAGGGGCGAAGCTTCTAGTTACATATAAGCAATCAATGAAAATTATTATTTATTTGGCTTATATAACAAATTATGCTATTTTTGATAAATTACTTACAGGTAATCAATGAAAAACATTGCTTATTTGGCTTATATCAGTCAAATCTTAATTTTTTTATAAACTGCTTACAGGAAGTAAGGGATTAATTATTACTCCTCCTCCTTTTTCTTCACTTCAAAATTATATAAGCCATTTTTACTGTAAATGACTGAGTATTTAAAGTGTGCTACCTTTTTATATGTTTCAATATTATTTGGCCACATTTTGGTCAAAAATGCTCACAAATCAGACCTTTTTTGACCAAAGATACTCAAATGGTTCCTTTACAAGCCCAATCAATCAGTTTTAAGATATCTTTATATTTCAAAGAAAATACTAAAAAAAATTTGGGTGTGTCCTTGGTAATTTCCTCTTTTTTTTATTTTTTTTATCAATTTTAAAAATTTGGGTTCCCTCCCTCCCAACAACAAAATAATTTTTTTCAGTAAAATATTATTATGTTGGACAGGAAGGAAGGGAGGGGTGGGAGGGAGGGTAAGTGGAGACATAAGCGTCATTAGTCTAGCATGGCGACCGGTGAACAGAATCACAGTTCTGCACCACAAGCCACGGGTGACTGACGATAAAATGTCCATTCAGCTTATTTATTTGCATCTGAAAAAAAATCTGCTATGCTATTTGCTAAAAAAGACTCCACCAATGAGAATCACACTCTCATTGGTTGAAGTGGATGGAGCGCGTGGAAGGAGTGTGAGAGAACTAAAACCTAAACTAACCTAAAATAGTTTTTTTGAAATTTTGAAAATTTGAGTACCCACCCAACAATGAACACCTCTGGCCACAGCACTCAAAATTTAAACCTTTTCCGCCTCCCCCTTTTCTTCCCCTTTAGACTAAATCCCCCCTTCTATTACCATTGCCTTTGTATGTTTGGACGGGGCAAGGGAGGATAGGTTAAAGGAAAGTCTAGTTCACCAAGACTTTGCCTTAGATTGAATTCAGACTCTGTCGGGGGGGTACCCAAATTTTCAAAATTGATAGAAAAATTCCCAAGAGGATAATACCGTTTCCTTTTATATGCACAGATACCAAAAAATCAACAGAGAAAATACTTATTATTACTTTTCTCTCAGCGATAATAATTAGCCCAATAAGTAAAATAAAATCAGGCATGGTATATTTATCTTTTCTTAGACAAAGATTATTTTAAATGTGCATTTATTTCCAAACAATGAAAATTCAAACTGAAGTACAAAATAGAATCCAGAAATTTTGCCTGTCTATTTTGGCTGTCATTGTAGGTGAATTGAATTTATGTAAAGGTAATTCTTATCTCAGGATTCTTTAAAACTGTAAATAATGGTAAAGGACAATGAAATATTAATTATCCTTGCCAAACCATTTCATTTTTATGTAAAAAGGTATGATAACCAATCTGCCATTGTCAAATCACTCTCAGATAAAGTTTAACTTTGGCCTATGTTATATGTCACTAGTGGCTTCGCCCCTAGCCTCTAAAGACTTCGCCCCATGAGTTAATGGAAAGCCAACCCTCCTATAAGAATTTTTTAGAGTTATATTTATAAAAAAGTAATTCTTTTCCAAATTACTCTTTGGTAAAATTAACCCATTAGTGCCGAACCGGGTTTTAAAACCCGGTGCCAGAAAATGTAAAAAAAAACGGTTTCCGGCTTCATAATTGCATCATTCTCAGTATGAATCCCCCCTCTACTACCCTGGCTTTCATTTCCCCCTGGAGCAGGCAGTTTTGCTTACTTCCGTTTGGCGGTATAGATCAACAAAGTTTGAAAATCATGACAATTCAAAATACCCCATCTAACTTTTTTATTTTTATAGTAAAGTCGCTGATTTTTTTCATTAAATCTAAAGTTTATTGACAAGTACATCTATTTGTGAATTCGTTTTATTTAAATTATTATTTTTTATATGATTTTTTTATCGTTTTTTTACGCCCTATATAGGCCCGGTTCGGCATTTCCATTTTGAGTCTGAAATTTTTATTACCCGGTTTCACTAATAGATCTTTTTTGACAACAACAACAAAACAGGGTTTTTTTTACCCGAAATCGCCGGCTAAACACGAAATTTGAAATAAATCGCTTCGTATTATACTTGTAGCTCTTTAGATTACATGAGGTTGTGTAGTTTTCAATTACGGATCGTATCAAAGTTCTAAAAAGTGTTCATCTCACTTTTGGCGTTCAAAAATTACATTTTTTGATTTTTGGTCAAAATAACCGGGTTTATACAGGTCAACCGGGTTTTAAAACTGGGGGAAAGCACCAAAAACGGGTGTTAATGCCTGGTTGGTATTTATGGCCAAGCCGAACCGGGTTTTTTGCAACTTTCCTGTGCACGCCACTAGAGCAAAACAAAAAAATACGAATTCCGTTTTGACCATTATAAAGCTTCCCTGAAACTTACAGCTCGATCGGCCCATAAAAGTGGCGCTCGGCACTAATGGGTTAAACCCAGGTTGTGTGCTATATGCACAAAAATTTCAATTCGTAAAAATTAAACCCAGGTTGTTCACCGTATACACAAAAATTGAAAACTCTCCTCTGTTAATTTTATTTAATACCTATATGTGCGACAACTCTTAAAAGATGTCAATGTTTAAAAATTACAAAAAGCTCAATAATTTTTTTTAGGGGGGGGGGGTTCATGGGGGCTTCGCCCCATGGTGCAGTGGGGTTCCGCCAACCCAATTACTGGTTTTTGTTTACAAAAAAAAAATTGGAAATGGGGATTTTTTTTTTTAGGGGGGTTGGGGTGTCCCACCCTCCTAGAAAATAGCTTAAAACCACCGGAGGACCCGTAGGTATATTCCCAGAAAAGTAGAGCCCAATCTGTTTAGCAGTTACTAAGATTTTATAAATAGTGTAAATAAATTTTTTGTGGGGGGGGGTGGTTTTTTAGTTTTTGGAGGGATTGGGGGTGTCCCACCCCCCAGGAAAATAGCTTAAAACCATCACAGGACCAGAAGGTATAAACCCTGAAAAGTAGAGCCCAATCGGTTCAGCGGTTACTGAGATCTTAAGCTTCAGACGGACAGACAGACATCAAGCTACTTTGTATTATAGACTAGCGGCTTCGCCCCTAGCCTCTAGTTTCAATGGAGAATTTTAAAAATTTGTTTACATTTTTTGTTTTCTGTATTTTATAACATTTTATAACTCTTTATAACTCTTTAAAACTTTTTATATTTATTTATATTGATTTATATTTTTTTAAACCTTCAAATTTTTTCTCTTTTGTAATGTTTTTAAAAAAAAAAATTTTATTAG
Organism: Acartia tonsa; assembly: GCF_053477335.1. Lineage (NCBI taxonomy): Eukaryota > Metazoa > Arthropoda > Copepoda > Calanoida > Acartiidae > Acartia > Acartia tonsa. The sequence continues at coordinate 19,723,012 of NC_137269.1, forward strand.
CCTTTTTAGGGCTTTGCCCCTACAGGAGAAGTAAGGTTTCTCAATCTTTTTAATTTGATAAAACAAAGTTTAAAAGAAGAAAAGAAATTTTAAAAAAAATTTAAAAATAAAAAGTATAAAAAAGCATAAAAAAATATAAAAAAATATAAAAAAAATATAAGAATATATAAAAACATAAAATTTTTTTTTAAAATTATTTTCTTTTGGGGAAAATTTTCATTTTTGGGGGGGTTGGGGATGTTTCACCTCCCAAGAAAATAGCTTAAAACTACCACAGGACCAATAGGTATATACCCTGAAGAGTAGAATCCAATCTGTTCAGTGGTTACCGAGATCTTAAACTTCAGACGGACGGACGGACAGACGGACCGATGGACAGACAAACATCAAGCTACTTTGTATTATAGATAACACATACTTAAGACTTTAAACTTAATGTAATGAAAAGCTTTCACTTAAAAAAGCTAACAAATAAAATTATGAAACATATCAGGTATATAAAGAGATAAGACAATGGCCGATAAATTAATGCACATCCATAATGATGACGCACTAAATAACCCCTTCTGTAGATTAAAATTAGTGGTTCAAACGTTTATAAACAGAATTTAATCAACCAATCAAAATTCAGTAAAAATCCCCAAAGCCAACGAATAAGAAAACGTTATTGTAAAACTGTGTGTACTATTGTAATAAGCATTCAATTGTCTCCTCCCTCTCTGGATACTAACTAAGAAAGAATAAAATGCGATGGTACTCTACAATTCACTTTTCTGTCTGTCCATCATTCTGGCCATGATTTTTTATGATTTTCCAGTATGGCTACAAAACCAATTAATATCTGCTGGATCAGACCCGCCTTATCCATACTTGAAACCATGTATTGTAATATATTATAGACATTTTTCTACAAATAGTAAAGTAAAAATTGTAATATGAACACCAGTTTTGTTAGACTGGGCCTTCGCCCCTTCGGGTCTAACAAAACTGGAAAAACAGATGCAATAAACAACTAATCTTGGCTGTTTAGTTTTGACAATGCCAGTTTTCATCAACCAATTAAGATTAGATAAAAGTAAACAAATTTATAAATCCAACAAATGTTTATAAAACTTTGGGTACTACTGAAATTTAAACCCTCCCTTATTTTGCTAGGAGTGAACATATTAAAAGACATAGTTATAGAAACCTGCAAACCATAAGAGTGATTATTTTAGACATACAGACTTCTACCAACCATTTGTGTAAAAAACGTCGCTTAGAAGCAATAACATTTTGTATGTATCTTATCAATTTATATTGTTATAACTCTTAATATAAAAAGCTTCGTCAAATGTTTTAAATGGACATTCAAGACTTTCTGATAACGATTACAGGGTGCTACTGTCCTTCTCATTATGTCTTCTCATGTTATTATAGACAGAATTTATTTAATTTTTCGTCCATTTTTCCCTCCCTGTAGACAACTTTAATTGTACCCAGGGAGGAAGGGAACATTGGACTAAAATTACCTTCTTAGCTGGTCCAAAACCTCTAGGTACTTTAATTCAAGTTTATCACCACCAGGGATCTAAAGGGATAAGACAATAGCCGATAAATGGATGTACACTCCCAAAAATACCCCTAATGTAATTTGCTATCAGTGGTTGAAACATTTCGACACTATTCTAAATAAAATAACCAATTAAAATTCAGTAAAAGTCCCCAAAGATGTTAAGCAAACAAAAATGAAAATGTTATTATAAAACTTTGGGAACTAGCAGAGAGAGAGGTGGACAATGGACTGTTTATTACAAGTTTTACGATAACGTTTTCTTATTGGTTGGCTTAACAACTTTGGGGACTTTTATTGGATTTTGAATGGTTAGGTTATTAAGTACTAGCGGCTTCGCCCCTAGCCTCTAGGGGCTTTTCCCCATGAGGTAATTTAAAAAAAAATAAAAAATACACTCCCAAAAATACCCCTAATGTAATTTGCCATCAGTGGTAGGTCCTTTTTTTCTTAAAAACTTCAAACTAATAAAAATATAAAAAACAAGGATGATAACATCCATAAAAGCGAAGCACTGAAACGGTAGGACAAACGGACATTAACACTTGTATAGTGTCTAAACTGAATTATCAGAATATAAAAGTATAAGAGTCGAAGCAAAATTGTAAGTAAATTTGTTGAAAAACTTCTTGATACAGGATAATGTTTATTGAGTTTATGGACATACTTACATTTTTAGGATTTGATTATAGAGTTGCTTCGCTTAAAATATTGTTCTTTGTTGTCCCAGGAATCAATATACCAAAAATCAGATCAAACAGATAATTTGATCACATAAAAATTTGCTGTTAAAAATTAGAAAAATCAACATGTTTAAATTGAATGTACACTTTCTAAATCGTACCTAACCACTACAGGAATCATCATGTAAAAGTTTGAAATCAATAGGACAATTCTAACATGCCTAAATTAACGAATAAAAGCTATCTATCTCGGACGGACATACGGACGGACCGACCCTAATTATAGAAAAGCTTCGCTTTTAAAAACTAACTAATATGTACCATTTCTACCATTTCGATTTAAATATATAATATGTTATCTTGAATGTATCATTCCAGTTTTGTCTCTATTGAAAGTAGAATGATACATTACTATTATGTCGATATAAATAAGGAAATCAATGTTTATGAATACGCTGATATGTAAACATGAATGTATGATTTCAGTTTCGCCTCTATTGAAAGTGGAATCTTATATTTCAAAAATCGTATCGGCGTTGAAGATATCTTCACCAAGAGAGGGGAAAGTGGAAGGGTAGATTACAGTTTTATAGGGTCCAAACCATAATCATAGATTATAGTTCTGCTTCTATAAAAATGGATTCAACTCCCTAACTGTGGTATGTTGTGTGGTATGTTGTTTGAGTGTGTGTTTGTGTATAACCCATTTTACTTTATTGTTACTAAGCGTAAAAATAAAATTATATAAGAAACTTGGTCGTCAATTTTAAGAGAATAGGGAAATTATCAGGGATGAAGGTATTTTAGATGATAGAAGGATTATTTTTGCATTGATTTAATTCTTTATTTTTGCAAAGTTTGTCGTGTACATTAAATATTTTACTTATAAATGCAATATCATTTACATTAAATTAATGCCTACATGTAATACCTATATTGGCAACAACTCTGATATAGAAACTGTAAAATGTAAATAATTTTTTTATTTTAAAGAAATTTTATGTTTGGGGGTTGAAAGAAAATTTGTGTTTGGGGTTAATTTAAAGAAATAACTAAACATAATTTTGTTCTTGTAATTAAGCAAAAAAAAATTTATATGGTTTTGGTTTATGAAAAGAATTTCAGGGAGATATATTGACAACTCTCACTTCTCCCTTTTTTTGAAAAATTAGAATGAGGGGGTATTTTCAATTTTGGGGGGGGTTGTAGGTGTACAGATTTTTTTTTTAAATTGTTCACCATAAAAAAGTACCTACCTACCTACCTAAAAAAAAAAAAAAAAAAAATTGGGGGTTGATTTTTTATTTTGGGGGGGTTGGAGGTGTCCCACGCCCCAAGAAAATAGCATCAAACCACCACAGGACCAGTAGGTATATTCCCTGAAGAGTATCTGCCAATTTATGTTAAGTAGATTTCCAAGAAATTTTTTTTTTTTTTTTTGGGGGGGGGAATTTTCATTTTTGGGGGGGTTGGGTGTGTCCCACCCCCCAAGAAAATAGCTTAAAACCACCACAGGACCAATAGGTAGATACCCTGAAGAGTAGAATCCGATCGGTTCAGTGGTTACCGAGATCTTAAGGGACAGACAGACAGACGGACAGACAGACGGACAGACGGTCAGACGGACAGACGGACAGACATCGTTCTACTTTGTATTATAGATTCTTATTATAGATATATATATTACATTCCCCCTTTATAAGGATTTATGGTTAGGGCTATTTACAAAACCCTGTGGGGATAAATACAAAATTATCAAGAGAGGGTTTTTTCAGCCCCGGATGCAAGCTTAGGGAAGGGGGTAATCCTTAACTCTTCATGTTACCGCCCTTGAAAAAATACTATCTATTTCAGTTTACAAATTTATATGGGACATAAAATCTGTCTGGTTTACTTTTAAAGCAAGGAGGTTCCAATTGGTGACTAAAACCAAGATTTATTTCTTTATGCCCCCGCCCCTAATAAAAATTAAAAAAACAACATTTTTTAAATCTAAAATTGGGGGCGGTGGTTGTAGCACTTTTCAATAACTACTGAACAGATTGAGTTCTCCATTTTATGGAAGATTCACATAGATACCGGGATGGTTTAAGGCAATTTGATTGAATTCCTGGAACGGTTTCAGGCTGTTTTTATACCCTTCTGACCAAATAAAGAAACTCTAGATACTAAAGAATAAGCATTTATCGGTAAATATATCTATCTATTTACAGATATGTCTATCTATCTAACTATCTATCTGATGATATGGTTAGATGTTGTGTTTATTAAGATAAATCATCTTGCTTATATCATATCAAATTACGAAACTTTTTGGAAGGAGCAAAGAAAGAATTTTATTTTAAGTTAATGAACATGAAACCACTAAATATTGCTTTCAGGAATTTAATTAGTATTTTTCATTCCAAAATATCTTTGTTTTGTACATTTTATTAGATAAACCTTTTTAATGTGTTTATAACTCCTATCTAAAAAACATTTGCTGTACAAAATCTGACCCTGGCTTCACCCCCGCATGTAATTGAAATATTTAGTAAAAAAAGAGAAAATTTTAAAAGAAACACATATTTATAAAAAGGAGGAAAATTAAAGATAAAAGTGTGAGGATAAAAAAAAACTGAAATTTATATGCAATTACATATTTTATTTATAGTGCTTTGACCGAATCTTAATCTTTGATTAACTTTCTGTTCATTGATCTGTTCGCCAGTCAGTCATCAAACCAATGGAAGATATGTAATTTTCTTTAATTTGTCAGCAATGCTATAAATACATTAATATATTTATTTTTTTGTTAGGATTCGTGATTTTCATTTTTCTAATTATGACATATTCTCTTTCTTTCTTTTTCTTTATTATGACCACTGATCATCTGCTCTAAACTCACTTTGTCCCACTCCCAATTATTATTTTGAATTTTTACCCCTCTCAAATGAAAAAGCTTGGACGTTCTTGTCCACCAACCATGGTATTTTGCTTTGCTACTTATAGTTGTTATCATCCTTGTTTTATTTTCTTATTACAATGCCAAAGCTCAAGTTCTCCTTTCCAAAAGGCCTAAAGTGCGTTGGATACCCTTATATTACACTATTATCATCGTCTTAGGCCACCTACAAACATACACAGTATACAAAACTTTTTTAGAACAAGTTACCAACTTTATTCTAACCATTAAAGTCACTTCATTGTTTATAGTTTACTTTCGAAAGCCTATTATCCTATCCCTCCTGTGTTACAGATAATTTTTCAATCATTTTTATTTATCATTTTTTATTTTAGAATGGTTTGAATTTGTGTAAAGATTGGCAACTGTATCGAAAGGGTGGTCTCTTATTAGATATGATTACAGAGTGCTTTAGATAAGGTGATAACTACAAAACAGTAAAAATAGTTTGAAGACTTTAATTTAAAAAGAGTCGCATTCTTGTGGTCAAAATGATTTTTTTCTTAAAACGACGGACATCAACAGTTGTCCACCTCAAATTTAAAGAAGTTAATGTAGAGATGCTATGATTTTAACAGCATGCTTAATAGTTTTAGGAAGTCGTCTTAAAATCTAAATGTTTACAGTATAATTGAAAACGTCAGAGATTATACTTTTATCTATATCTTATTGTGATAGAAATGGAATACACTTGCAAAATTGAACGAGTTTAGCATTTTTACCTTCTGACGCACTTGATTATAGAAATCTTTACTTCTAACAATTTGTTACATAGCAATAACACTATTAATAGGTCGTATTTTTGGTCTCAATTTTATGTAAAAAGTAGAACAAAACAAAATAATACATAATACATATGTATATCATAATATTATGTACTACGGGAATTATATCCTTATTCATATAAACAGGTATAATGTCTGTATGTCTCGCATTCCGTTACTAGACCGATATGATTCTTCTATTCAGTGAAACTTATCATGGGAAAACTGAGAAAAAAAATAACTTTTACCCCTTTCCCCAACCTGATTTAAAAAAAGAAGTCATTGGGGTGCTCTATGATACCTCACATACTACTAACTTTACATATTACTTAGACACCTACCGTTTGTTTTGCTTTTTAAAAAACATCAAAAGATTCTCGTGTTTTAAACGCGTGCACATAAATCTCTGGTCGTTGGTATCTTTGGAGTCCTAGAATCGGATTTACATTAAATAATATTCTTTTTATATTCTTGTCATCAATATTAATTTTTCATTATTTAGTACTTACCTACTTATGGACATTATTGCCCTTGATAAATCTATTTTATATTTCATTATATGCTTATCTTATGCAACTAAAAATTTATTAAAACATATTTCATGATTAAAATGTTTTTGCTTATCTAATAATTTTGCATACAGTTTTAAAAGAAATAAATATTTTTTAAAAAGCAAAGTTACTCATTAATTTATATGTGTTCGCTCACAACATTAATTAAAGAGATTAAATGTTTTGCTTTATTAATTGCCTAAATATGCTATGAAGATTCCTATGACAAATGGGTTTCCTACTTTTTTTTCTCATGGCCATTTCAGTTTTTTTGTGGTGTATGAAAAAATATGACTTTCTCAGCTTCTATCATAGAAAAACGCCCAAAATATATTGTATTGTATTATTGGTACTACGTCAAACCCTAGATACGTCAAACAGTAGATGCGACAAACGCTAGACAGACAAACAGTAGACAGACAAACCCTAGACACGACATACGCTAGATACGACAAACACTAGAATGCGACAAACACTAGAATATGACAAACACTAGATTTTTTCTAAAGGCGACAAACAATAGATACGACAAACGCTAGAATTTATCCTATTATGTAAAGTAATACGCTTTTTTTTATCTGTAGCAATGGATCTCACTAACTGCTAAACCGATATGGTTCTCATTTACAGTGAAGCTTTATATGTGTCCAGGGAAGGTTTTTAACTAATTTTGTGGAGGGTATCTACCCCCCCCCCAAAAAAAAAAAATATTTTTTTTCTTTTTAAAACTTAAAAAGAAAATGAAATAATCTTTTTTGTATGTAGCAAAGGATCTCACTATCCGCTAAACTGATATGGTTCTTCTTTAAAGTGAAGCTTCATATAGGTCCAGAAGGTTTTAAACTAATTTTGTGGAATTTAAATTATATTGCCTATTACTGACTAAAATTATAAGGTGATTATTATTTAAAGTAGTGCCTGTGGTAGGGGTTTGTAGAGGGGTGACAACACCTCCATTTAAATTTGAATTAGTATTCCCTGCATTCCCCTATTTTCCCCCAAAATGACCCCAGATGAATCGCTGCACTGATTCAAAGACAAGGACAATATCATATGTAAGTAGTGCAGCAACATTAAAGCAAGATTTTTTTCATTTGTAATAAACAAGTATTGTAAGTATGAATCTAAAAAGAAAAATTTCATTATAATTGAAATTATTTTATATTTATTAGATTTATTTGATTTAACCCACGGCCTAGGTGAAATATATTTCTGTAAAACGTTTCAGCCAAGCAACGGATTGTCAGAATTATAGATATACATACATACACTTACTACTAAATAGCTGCGATGTTGATAAGTGTAGTAAGGCGAGGTCATAAATGGTCAAATAATTAATGCTCATAGAATATTGCTCATCCTTAGTCTTTTTTACTCCGCCCATTTATATCTCCCTTAGATGTTTAAACAAAGCAACTGTAAAAAAAAACTTTATGTAAACATGTCATTTAAATAAAAATTATATTTAAATTACTAAAATTCTTTATCTCTTTAATTATATTAGACTTAATTTAATAAACCTTCTTTGAAGTATCTTATAACTGTTAATGACTATAAATACAAAAAAATAACACATGCTGGTTTAGTTTTAACTGTATTGCAAAATCACCTTTTCATTGCTATATCACATTTTCTGCAGGGAAGAGACAATGATAGCAGAGCGAGAGGGGACAATGGGCTGTTTAGTAAACTAGTTCCCAAAGTTTTATAAGAACGTTTTCTTAATCGTTGGCTAAACAACTTTTGTTACTTTAATGAATTATGATTGGTTGGTTTAATAAGTTGAGTGTTCAAACGTTTCAACCACTTATTTTTTGCTATAGGGGATGTACATAGATTTTTACGGCAATTATCTTATCCAGTTAGTTCCCTGCATTAATAGAAATATAAATTAGTATTAATGAACGAAAAAATTTATAAATATTTTATAAGTTTATATTCTAGCGTATGTCGCTTCTAGTGTTTGTCGCACTTTACAAATTCTACTGTTTGTCGCGAAATGGCAAATTCTACTGTTTGTCGTAGTCTAGTGTTTGACGTATCTATCGTTTGTCTGTCTAGCGTTTGACGCATCTACTGTTTGTCTGTCTAGCGTTTGTCGCATCTACTGTTTGACGTATCTAGGGTTTGACGTAGTACCGTATTATTGAGTATCAAATCTATATTTCACTTTACTCCACTTGGTAAATGTTTATTTTCTATCAGAAAAAAAAACTATTTACTCATCTGCTATTAAAGGGAGGTGTCTGATTTTCATTTGTAATATTCTCTAGGCCAAATAGCATTTTCGCTATAAACTTAATTAAACTTCTGTCCATTTTATCTGTTGGAGTAGTAGATATGAAAATAAATATGGATGAATTGAGATTTTCATATGGGTGAATGTGATGTTCCGTTGTTTAGCCGTCCTTTGTATTATTTATGGGTGTCATATGGTTTATTTTCTGAGGGCTGTTGAATCTTGAGGAACTGACCAATTAATTTACAGGATATAAAAAAATCTGGTAAAGAGGGACCAACAGTCAACAGGAAGATTCATTACAGTTTTTAGACAGTTTAAAATAAGCAATTGATTAAGTACATTTTTATTGAATCAGTTAAAAATGAGATCATTACATATTTTTTCCAATATGAGTATGGTTGCAACCATAAAGCAAAGCACAAAAAACATGATTAAGAACAAAAAAATAACGTAATAGTAACATCATTATTTAACAGAATATTTAATAGAAGATATTTGAAAAGGAGGTTCTTATCTAAATTGTACAGATGATATGCTTAAAACATCAAAACTATTGCAATAGGAACTGCAAAATTTAATAGCTTGCAAAAACTTAGATGATATCATTTTAAAAACTGTTATAGAGTTGCTACGCTTTCCAGATTCTTCTATATTTTTAAAGGAACATTCCAGCAACGTTCAAAATTAACAGACTATTTACAAAGAGCTTTACATTACCCTTCACGAACATACAGACACCTTAGTAGTAGAAAAACTTTGCCTTAAGCAAAAAAGTATTGTTTTCAAAAATCCAATTGAAATTTGCAAAACTCAATTTAAATTTTGACTATAAAAATGTAAATTCCACTGAACAATTTTTCCTTTGATTAGCACGAAATTGAAAATTTACAATGACAAATTTTTATGTTGATACAATGCTGACAATATTTGATAATAGCTAAAGTAATAAATTAACATTTTGGGGAGAGATCAGACATAAGCATTTTCTAAAGATTAGATGTGGAAATTGAAATAATTTGCTTAAATTTTTTTCTGGACACGAAAAAGGTCTGGCAGGTTTATACCTAGCATTTAAAATTGGTTGTTATTTTGTATTTTATGGCTCAGCGTTGTTTATTTTAAAAGAGTTCAAGTTATTTTAAGAGACTTGTTAACAGAGCTTGGCAGATTTGCGTCATTCGCCAGTAAGCCTTAGGAAAATTAACCTACTACAATTTTGAAAATCAACTGGGGCTTAGTCACAACTTGTTAAAGACAACTTGTTAATTTCTAAAACTTACAATCATAAAGAAATATATGGACATTCTTGCCTATCAGTAGACTGGCTAAATCTACAAAGTTTTCACCTTGTTAGAACACCTAAATTTTACGTTTATCGATATATTGAAATGACCAGGATTGTAAGGAAGAAATATAAAACAACATAAAATAAAATCTTAACTTTAGGTAAGCATATGATGATGTCCAAGTCCATCGGTCCATATACTGGTGGCTGGTTGTTTCAAATCTCAGCATAAAATTCGTCTTCAATAAAAATTTTTTAACTTAGTAGTTGAGTATGTAGACGGACTTGGCTCATAAAAAGGTTCAGGTAAAACTTACTAGAATTAAGTTGAAACTTTACGCTTAATTCTTTACCTTTATTAAGATCCGCGAACACAGTTTATTTAAACATATTATATTTATTTGATAATACACAGTGTATATTAACAACTTATCAGTAGGTTTATGCAGGAATAAGGTATAACCAACAAGCAAAATAAATCTAAAATAATATTTGGGGGGCAAATGGAGAGGTCGTCAATTTTACGATGTGTTGCCCCCCAACGACAGCTGAAAAACACGTATAGGTTTAGTGATTTTTTTCCGAATTAATTTAGTTATTGGTATGAGCTGAGGTTTATGAGAAAAAACAACATTAACCTAACACAATAACTTCTTGCAATCTATCTTTTATATTGTCTGTATTGTATAAACAGATAAATGTCCATGATTTTAGTTTGATCCGTTCAGTTTATCAAGACATCAAAAGTTTGCAATAAATCTGCATACGACAGTCCTCTTTTTGCAGGAGTTTAAATAAATTTCTTTATGAAGAAACAATGGATATAGAATATACGTGGATATTATGACAGGGAAAAAAATTTCATCAATTTGCACAAAGTTTGTTACTTACAGACATAAATGGTTACGCAGAATCAGCCACCTATCTTTAATAACAACTAAGAAATATATATTTCCTATAAAGAGCTTTTCATCTAGACCAGCTTTTCCATTTCACTTGACTGACGGATCATTTGTTTATAAATAGAGTGGAACGGTATAAAAAGGCTCCTTTAAAAATTACAAAAATGTTAGAAGTGTCCATTTTCGGATATTCATTTTAGTATTACCCCACTTATCCTTTTCCCCTATAATCTCCACTTTAAAAAAAGGCGCGGCAGCCGCAGCCGCAGCTGATTCTAGCCCCAGTTTGTAAAGCTACAATAGCAACTGCATACACAATTTAGCAACTCTAGATTTAACTGTTATTGGTTATTCAAAATAGGCAGCTAAAATCGATCCACATTATCTTATTGTTTCCTAATTTGCAATCAAGTGAGAAAATTAAGAAAGAAACTAACAACCTGAAAGAAACCTACTCGTTTACAACATTTTTCATTAATCTGAACCGAGTTGCATATTTGAATACGACGTTCTAAGCCGCTTCTTTAAAATAAAAGACTGCGGTCACTGCGATAAAAAGAGTGCGGTTTCCGAAACCTAGTTTGAACTCTCATTTATTTACCCTTTTTTCCCCGGAGTGTTTTCCTTCCCCATTTTTCCTTTTGTGAAAACCATTTATGGATTTTCAATAAACTTTTGCCAAAAATGCAAAAGCACTGCAAAAAAAAGGTGGACTCACAAATAGAATAGCATTTAGGGTTTCATTTGGCAAATATACATATAATAGGTATATCAATGGATGTAGAATATACGTGGATATTATGTCGACAGGGGAAAATTTGTCGTCAATTTAGATTTATAAAATGGACATCGAATATTGGCCAGTTCGTTTATCCAGTGGGAGGGTATGGGGTACAGGAGTGGTGGTTGCGTATTTTATTTTATCCCGCTACAAGTTTCACTTTATCAGAGTACAAGATGATCTAGTGTAAGATCCAAATAATAATAAGTTCTAAAAGTGTACCACAAAATATCACCAGTAACTATAACATATTTTTCTGACGTTGAAACGGAGACGTACAGACACACACCAGCATGATATTCGCTGCGCTTCTAAAAATAGCCTAAAGCTATAATTACATGTTTCTTAAACTTGGTAAGTAAATTACATATTCACAATTATAATTAGATTATGAATATGTTAATGAAACTTACTTATATAATATATATCTTTAATAAGTATATGTGTTAATACAATGTAAACGATTTCGATCATACCTTCCGAAAGCTGAGCTGAGTATTTTTAGGATGTGTAATAACCGCTTATCAGAGTATCATTTCGCCCATTTTACGAATTTTCTAATTTTTTATCTATATTGCAAAGTAGAACGATGTCTGTCTGTCTGAAGCCTAAGATCTCTATGATCGCTAAACAAATTTAGTTTTAGGGTTTCAGGGTTTTAGGCTATTTTCTTGGGGAGTGGGAAATCTCCAACCCCCAAAAAAGAAAAAAATTCCTCCCTCGAAAAAAATGTGTTTCTCTTTGTATACTAAAACAAATAAGTACCCCAGAAAGGTCCAGAAAAATATCGATTTAAATTATTATTTGGGGGGGGGGGGGGAGTTTGGTTATTCAAGTATAGTTTAGAGTGAAAATACAGTTTCAAATGAAATTCAACTAAATTCAAATGAACTGTTGTTTGATTCAGTCTTTACTATTTGTGCAAAATTTATTGTTAGATTGTAATAACGCCTAAATATATTTCCTTTTCTGTTTTATGCCTTAGGTAATATTCTGCAAATTTAATAATAATCAAATGTGCAATTTTAACTGTTATAATACTTTTAAAAATATAATTCTGAGTTTTAACATCGACGGGTTCTAGTACTGTTTGGAGAATTAACAGGCACAGCATTACAAACAACCGCGAAGAATAACCTGGGTTAAAGGAATGATTTTGTTAAAGGCCAAAACGTCAGGCTTAAATTGGAATCGGAATCAATTCAAATGGCCTGATATAAAATAAATGCAAGCCACCCTAATTTAAGCCAAGAAGAATTAATAACGTAATATATGTAAACAATCAAAAGCAAAGGTGCTAATATAATTCTTCCATTTTACATAAAAATCAATAAGATTATTAATATTAAAAACTGTAATTTTGATGATACTAATTATTGACCTAAAAAAAAGTAATTAGTAAATAGTATTGTAATATGATTAAGTTACATAGACACCAATGTTTTTTTTTTGCAATAGTCTACACATATAGCAAGAATAATCAAATAAAGAATACTATATTTATAGTAGCATGAATACTCTATAAGTGTTTGTGTTATTCTATAATACAAAGTAGTATGATGTTTGTCTGTTCATCTGTCTGTCAAAAGCTTTAGATCTTAGTAACTGCTGAATCTCCAGCATTAGCTTCTTATGGCATATATGTAGACACTGATTCTGCGATTTTTAAGCTTTGTCCTTTTTCTTTTAAACAAAAACAAATAAGGAGAATGTATTTAGATATTATGAAAGGGGAAAAATTGTCGTCAATTTAACTTGCTAACAGGGAACTCATCTATTGGTTAGTTCATCCATCTAGTAGGAGAGGAGGGAATGTTGTAAAGGGGGTAATGAGGGTATCATTATTTTGGACCGATGTTAAAAGAATATGAAAATCTGGTGTAAAATCTAAACAATCCATTGACTCTACATTGATTTTGTTTACAATAAAAATGTGTGATTGATAAATGTTCCTACATTGTTGGGATGGGACAGACCTGAAACTATACAAAACAATTACAAATGTGGACATTATTAAAACACAGTTGTGGATAAGATCATTAAAACATTTTCCAGTATGGCTTCGAAACCGTTTAATATCCACTGGGTTACTAAATTCAGACCAGTTTTGTTTGACCGAATCCTTTGACCCCTAAGGGATAAAAAACTTATTTTCATTTTAATATCCGCGGAAATATGCTGCGATTACTAAATGATCTCACATTTTCTTTACCATAAATTCTCCTTTAAAACCTCTAAAGTCAAGAGACTAAACCTTTATACTGTGAATGATATCAATAAGATGATTGAAAATAAATCAAATTATAACGTCACCAAAGTGTCCTCTTGCTTATATATACAGAAAATTACTCACACAATATATTTAGAATATAGAAATTGATGAAGCATATCTATGACAAAACAAATCCTCCTAAACTGTTTATTTACAGATGTTTTAAGGGGAAAAAAGATATCACATAGCTAAACTTTAAAAAATTATAAGTACACCTTTTTAAATGTTATAGTTTTAGAAAATTTTGCAATTTCTATCAATCAAGTCCAAAATTCTTGGTTTTCTTAAATGATATATTATTAAGATTCGAATTATTTTTCAATCAATTTAAACAAAAGCATCCCTTAAAATATCAAATGGATTTAATGTTTTGTGTGCAGGTTGAAATTCAAAGAACACTCTAACTTTTTTTTATGGAAATCTAAAAAGTAAAAAAAGTGATTATGCATGATGTTATCACGGCTCGGCAGCCGCACGTCAGCCGCGAATAAGTTTAATTAAAACCAGCTAAAATTCTTTCACTTTTTTTGGAAAAGAGGGATTGCCATATTTGGCTCAGATTTAGACTTCCAACTAATTTCAAAATTGGAAAAGTTTGATTTCCTTTGGCTTATTGGCGGCTGACGCGCAGCTGCCGAGGCCTGGATTTATATACAAGGATTGGAGCACTCTTAAACGTGAAGCTCAACAAATCAAACAGTAGGGCAAACAAACATCAAAATCTTCTCTTTTAACAATTAATGGATATTTTGAGAGATAATTTTAAAGTTGAATTGACTTAATCTATTATTTTCAAGTCTAACTATAATTCATTAAAATGAAAATTTTTCTAACTCAGTACAAGGGTAATATAATTACAGAGTTTATATTAACTTTTACTTTTTAGTTCTATGATAAAAAAAATGATAAATTCAAAGCGAAGAGTTTGTTTTGTAGGGATTAATTTAACTACTGTTATTCTAAAGACAATCTAAGAATCTGACAAATATCAACAAATAAGGAGATTATCCTTCCTTTAACATCATAGTAGACATGAATTTTGACTTATCAAAACCAAGATAATCAAAAGTTCTTAAAAGCTGCATATTTTATTTTGAAATAGGTAGATCTCATGTAAAACAAGGATGACAACATCTATAAAAGCGAAGCTCTAAAATGGAGGACAAACGAACAATAATACTTGTAGAGTGCAAACAATAATTAAGAATGCAAGGAAGAATTTGGCCTAACTACTTAAAAAACATTTCTATTTTTTTCTTACACAAAAAAGTGGTTATGATTATTCTAAAACCATTCTCTTTACTCCCTAACCACTATACAACCTTTCCCCATTTATCCAACTATATATGTTTATACAATACAAACAGTCAACATTAGCAAAATTGTGGCTCAAATCATAATTATAAATTATATAAAGTTGTAATATTTTTTTGTCTAAAGCTTAAAATTTCGATAAACACAGAAATGATTGAGTTCAAGCTTTAGGGAAGCTTCACATTGTTCCAATGACGGTTGTAGGCCATTTTGTTTTTTAGATTTAAGCCTTCGGATGGTTTAAGGCTATCTTCCTTACCCCCCTTGAAAACAGGTGAGCTACCTCTCGTATAGATTATAGAAGTTTTTTTTAATCATAAAAATATATAAAAGGTAAGTTTATGACTATGATGTCTTGTAGGTTTAATCGCATTTGGATTTTAACAAAGAAACGAATTTAAAAACCAAAGTAAAAAATCTATATATTTGCTAATACTTCGTGACTTTGAATAAACGTTGTTTTATCCTAAGCTTAAGTTGAAATTAAACACAAACAAAACAACGAATTTCATTTGCATGTCCCCCTTGTAGGTGTTACTCAAAAACAGTGAATAGATATATTACTCTTAGCAAAATATAGCATTGATTTGCTTTAATCAGGTTACGTATATCAGTCAGTTTTGTTTTCAAAATATATTATGACTTCAACGCATATCTTAATAAGTAAGAATGACACAAGAGCATCATAGACAAACCTATTTGATTGGATTTCATTTGTTTTAATATTTATATTTTTTCTATACACCTATTTTATATAAACACTGTAGAATTGAATACGTTAGGTCGCATAAAAAGTTCCCCAAAATTTGTTTTGATTTTTGAAGATCATTTAATGTCACCGAATAATTTCAGTCTCAGAGCTAAACTGCTACTGTTATGTAAAAGCTATTTCCTAAAGACCTTTAAAACCGCCAATAGATATAAACTAAACAAAAACCACCGTTGTTTAACAAAATATTTCACTTCTTGAAAATTGATTTATTTTATCGGTTTAGATTTTTTGTTGAAAATTGGTATAGCAGTATTAGTACATCTCTTTCAGATATTATGCAACAAGTCAACACTCAACTACTTTATAATTCAACTAGCAGCTACGCCGCTAGTTTCAAGAACCTTAAATGGCCTATAACCATCCTTAATACTTTTATTTTATAAATAAAATTGTCCTTTCCGTGAGATCTATGTTCAACAAAAAGGGATCTCAAACGGTTCAGTAATTAGCGAGATCTTAATGATCAAACACACAAAAAACGCCTTCTACTTTCCATAAAAGAATATACAACAATTGGCAAATGTAATTAAGCAATTACATTTTTTGGCATAGAATATTCTACATCTGATGCCTTACATAAATAGGGTTAATTATAATTATTCCCATCAAGGATAGTATCATCCATAGAAAATTATTTTTCTACTCAAATCTTATCATAATTTTGACCTATGATTCATATGGTTTATGTCGATTGTATGGCATTAAATAAAATTGTCCAATAATCGAGATGAAATTATTCAATTCAAACCCCTTTAGTTTTATGTTGGAATGATAGCAAAACAAAAGTTTGTCACCTATTAAGTTTTAAATAGGAAGAATCTAATATTTTATTACTTTTTTTCTCTGCTCTATATTACTAATTCTTACTGTTTATCATAACTTCTAGGTAGCTGGAGAAAGTGTATCAAAAACCAGTCATGTGATGTCATAAAAATGATGGAGATGAAAGAAGAAATGGTAAAAAAAAACAAAAAAAGAGATGGATAATCCCTCATTTTTATGACGTAACAAGGCTGATTTTTATACATCTTGACCAGCTACAACTTTTAGTTGTATTGGGTATTCCAAATAGAACAATCAAATTTCAGAAATTCTATGCTTTAACTAAAAATATACATATGACTTGTCCTATATATCTTTAAACCTTACATTTATTCTCAAACATTGAAGTCCTAAGTTTTACATAAACTTCTATTTTAAACTTTAAAAACCTTTAACAAAATTTTAAGTTTTTATACAATACCGACAATATAAAGTAATTTTGTGACTCTAAACTTAACTTAATCTGAACTGGATGTGTGACTTTTTTAAATTGACATCCTTGGTTGTTTTAGGGGTTGAAGAGGGGTTTAGGGGGTGAACCTTAATGGGTATACCAATCTATTCCCCATATTTAAACCAGGGGTGTGAATACACCCCTCCATTGCACGCTTCTAAGTATATGAATATACAATTAAATAAAAAGAGTTTTTGTTAAAACTAGTCTTATATAATCAAATTACAGATCCTTAGATATATCTGTTAAGAATTAAAAATATTCTTTTTTGTGTAAACTCTGAATTTTGTGCGATATTGAAAGCCAATATTTACGTTAGCACTTCATCTTTTAAACTTTTCTTTAGTTTTATACAACAATTTTACTCTACTCTTAGGTTATATCAGAACGAGGATCAAAACAGCCTTCAAAGCGAAACTCAATACAATCAATAAGGGGAAAAAACATCAACAAATATGCATATGGTGAAATAGTGACAACTCTTTATAAAAAATAATTTGAAACAATTTATGGACATATAAACATGCAAAAGTGTAAAAAGCTATGTTAAAATGGTCTATAGTCATCACGGATATGTAGTACATGACTAATTTGGCTTAATGCCTCCCAATCGACTATATGTTTGAATTATATTTACATGACATATCAATGCATTACTAACCAGCCTACCAATAAGAGCTATTGGTTCACTCCTGAAAAATATTCTAAAATTAAAACACAGGACATATGTTAATTCATCTAAATGAATTTGGAAGGTCTAAATTAGATTACTTACTTTTTACTATCTATCTAATCATTATTGTATATAGAACCATTTTAGATAGATTTATATTTTTTTCTCTAACACACAGAGAAAATACACATTATTCAAGAAATTCAATCAAAAAGCAAAACAAAAACTTTCAAGTCGTTTGGAATTAGTTTCCAGTTTAGGGAAGTCAAAGGTGTTCATACAATTTAGTAAATTACCAAATAATAAGCAGAACATCTACTTATTATTATTTAGGTATGTTGGTCTATCCTTAAGATTATGGTGCTCATTTACTTTCGTTACAGTACAGACCAGTACATTATTTGACACAAGTACTTCACCATTAAAATACAAGGATCTAAAGGGATATGCCATTGGACGATAAATTTATGTTCATTCCTAATGATTATACATGAAATCACCCTCTCTGTAGAATAAAATTGGTGGTTGAAACGTTTGGACACTCAACTTCATGAACCAACCTATCAAAATTCCATAAAGGTCCCCAAAATGTTAAGCAAAAAAAAAAGAAAACTTTGGTGACTAGTGTAATAAACAGCCCAATGTCCCTTCCCTCCTTGATTAAAATAGGCTAATACTGTATTTAAGTTAGTTTTGTAAAAACTAGGGTTGGGCCGGATATCCGGTGTGGCCGGATATCCGGCCATTTTCAATATCCGGCTGGATACCGGATATTGAAACTATCCGGCCGGATATCCGGCAATATAATCTTTTATATTTTACAACTAAAATCTCAGTTTTTTTTAATCTTCAATGGCTTTAATTTTCTTATTATTGAAGCTAGAAGAACAATTCTTTCTGAATATGTTTATGTTTATGTCATGAAGATATATAAAAAGCCTAAGTTTAAAATTTGAAATCTTCAAGTCAAAATTTGCGGTCACAGGAACCGTTTAAAGATATCTGGAGACCTGGAGGTTCAGGACTTGCAGGATTATACCTGGAACCTGAAATCGACTTGAACACTTATATTACATATGAGGATGTACGACTATAGGATATTTTAGTATTAGATAACATGAAATGCTTTGTTTAAGTAAGAAAATATTTTTACTTTTTACCTAAATGACCTTACCAGACTTGCTGGTATCCTGTGCCCGCCAGGAAGGAGGTATTAAAAAAATTTCAACTCTCAGTTATGTGTCATACCCATATTTCGAAAGTCACTCAATTATAGCCCTCTACCTTTTATACACAGAAAATGGGATAGAAAAAAATCAGAGGGGGGGGGGGGGGAGGCATTCAACGCCACCTCCCTGCCAATCCTCCAACCGTTAGAGATTGATATTACAGATTGAGAGTAGTAATAGTTAATTAGATTTATTTACTAAGTTTTTTTTGTCTGTAGCAAAGGATCTTGCTAACTGCTGAACTGATATGGTTCTCCTTTAGAGTGAAGCTTCTTATAAGTATCAGGGTGGTTTTAGGCTGTTTAATTTTTATAAAAAAGTCGTTGTAAGGTTTTAAGTTATTTTTCTGCACTTTCATGTCCCTTCTAATATATATCCCTAGATACTAGGGACGCAGACGCTAGTATAATAAAAAACACCAGTTTATGAAGAAATTTTTTTGCGGGAATAGTCCCTTTCGTGGCAACGCCCCTTAAGGAGCAATTATTCGTATTTTCACAGTAGCGTATCTCCTATTTCTAGCCCCTCGCGGGGGACTCTAACCTTGCGGGGCCAATTGCCTTACCCTGCGGGGAAATCACCTTACCAAATATAACCTAACCTAACCTAAAATAACCTATTAAAAGCAATTTAAAAAATAAAACGAAACGCCCCTTAAGGTGCATTGCCACGAAAGGGACTATATCCTTTTTTGATACTTTAATATGTAGTAATTTGGCCGGTTATCCGGCCGGATATCCGGTAATTTGGCCGGATAACCGGATATTTGCCGGATATCCGGCGTTGGCCGGATATCCGGCCGGATACCGGATATCCGGCATTTGAAATTAGCCGGATATCCGGTATCCGGTATCCGGCCAAAAAAATATCCGGCCCAACCCTAGTAAAAACACCAAATCAATTTAAAAGACCCGGAAGATATATGTAAGAAAAAAATGGAATTACTGTTATTAATATATTTATATAAAATTATTCAAATAAATATCCATAATTAAACGCAAAAAAAGTTGGAAGTAAGGTTCAAATAACAGCATATTGCGCTGTGGCGTACGAAGGGTTTTGTAAGGGGGGTGGTTGAGTTTTAGTTGGGTATAATTTAAGGGGGAGGGTGACTTTTCTACTCTGAAACTCCCTTGGCTGCATTAAGGGGGTGAATTAGCAGAGTTTAAACCCTTGTCAAACGGGTGTACAGGGGTATAGTGGGATGGAAAACTTGGGAGGTTGTGTTTTGAACTTTTATTGATTATAGTAGAATTTTAATACCATAGTAAGCCAAAACTTACCCCTAAACCAGTTTGTCAAATGTGATTTGACAATTTACTCATTATGATTATTTATAACAAATGTTTAACACTATATATCATTACTATTATAAGTAGTTGGCTTATTATTTTTATTATTCTTTAAAAATGTTTATTTTTATTTAATTTTTATCCAAAATCCCTCGTAAACCTGAAGCATATTGGCAAAGTAAAGAATATATAAATGGGAAAAAGAAATATAAGGAAATTGGGTCATTCTGATTCTCAAGACGTCTTCCTTTAAATCAGTCAGCTTTTTAGTAGCACAGCAACTCAATATTTAGGTTATGTGAAGTGTCCATGTGCCAATTTATTTGGCGTTCTCCATCTCGTGTATTGGCGGATATTAACATTTTTAAACATATGTAGTTTGCTAAAAAAAATGTGCATTATGTAGTGTTTTATTAAAGATATATGCAGTGATAAAAGATAATTATCACATCATTTAATAAACAGCTTTCTGCGGATATAATAATGAAAAAATATAAGATTAAAACCAGTTTTGTTAGCCACGAACAAAACTGGTTTTGATTTCATGATTTTTATTTTAATTTTCGCTGAAAATTGTCTATAATACGGTGCTATACCTTATTTTTTAGTATTGCTGAGAACCGTATCTAAACCAGGGGATATTAATCGGTTTCGAAGTAAGAAATTATGTAAATGCAGTATGCAGAATATATAGGTGGTTGCTCTGCTATAGATTTATGAATATAATCAGTCTTATTACTTATTACTTAACATAAAATTCGCAGGTTTTAGACTGTTTTGGTCAAAATAAGTTAATATTTTTGTGCTAATTTTCTATATTTATTATGTCTGTGCTGTATAAACACCTAAACTATGGAAATCACATGGTGACTTCTTTTTTCATCTCAATCTTTAATGCCAAAGAGCTAATTATGGAAAAACTTTAAACTGTCTTTAAATATATACAAGCTGTGCATATAAAGCTATCTAAAATACCATAAATTGCTTGTTTTATCTAAGCGTTAAAGGTACGAAACCATGCAAAATTATATTTTAATCAGTATTATTTATATGAAATCATATGAATTAGACTTGTTTTATAGTGCAAAGAACACTTTTAATCATCTTCTAACCCCGAACTATTGTGGATAAAATTGGATATGTGAATGATTTTTAAGCAAACATGAAGAAGTGTGCACCAATTTTAAGTTCATTTGCATCAAGATATATACAAGGATGTTAACATACACAACTAGCGTAGCCAATAATATTTTAATTGTCAAAACTAACTATAATAAATAAAATTTTGCCAGTTATGGTTAATAAATCACAGAATGTCCTATTGTCCGATTAATCATTTTATTCTATGTAATTTGTCTAATTCTATTCTCAATGCACGTTGATCTGTCAGTGAATTTTGGGATTCAACACTCAATCATGTTTCTTTAGTCAATCTGACAGTCGAAAATGCGGACATAATCAAGTTATATGGTAGTTGCGACACAATATGTCTGTTTCTTTTTTAGAAAAAGTTTGAAACACTTGGTTTTTGGGGTCTCAAAGGTTGAAAGGGGGGGAGAGGTAATCTTATGCACTTTGGCAAATTTTTGGGAGGTAAAAACCCTTCCCTTCCTCCTTGGACGTCCCTGATTTAATTTAAATTTATAAACATATTTTGTTTAACCTTTTCATATGTCCTCTTTTCTCTCTTTAACCAATGAACCTTTGAGAAGTATAGTTTGAAGACACAATTTTATCTCCCTAAAATCAAACATAAATAACCTTTTTGATGAGTATCATGTATTTGTTCTAAGTGTTTATACAATACAGACAATAACCAATGTGAATCTACTTTACCAGCCTGCCTGTTTATTGCCCTGCCTTAGGAAGAAGATAACAGAAATTTAGGGTATAGTCCATTTCGTGGCAACACCTCTTAAGGGGCGTTTAGTTGAATTTTCACAGTAGCTTTTCCCCTTTTTTAGCACCTGCGGGGGGCTCTAACCGTGCGGGGCTAATTACCTAACCCTGCGAGGCAATCACCTAACCTAACCTAAAATAACCTATCTAAAGCTACAGTGAAAAGACGACGCAACGCCCCTAAAGAGGCGTTGTCACGAAAGGGACTATACCCGAAATTCCTTATGAAAATTTCCATGTGCTCGTTGAATCACTATGACTGTTCTTTTGTTAGGTTGTCCTTTAACATTAGAAAATCTTTTAATTATGTTGTTACCCTAGTTCTCCTGTATTGTAGAGACACCAAAAGATAGAAATCTCTGTTACCTAGAAATAAATGTCTATTTGAATCTATTCTCCTGTCACCAACCTCTAGTACTTTTTCAGACTATATCTGGTTACAATACAATGTAACCAAAAAAATGAATAAACGTTTACGAAAACAAATTGGAGTAAAAATCTAAAATCAACATTAAACATGTTTAAACGGACGTATGGACTTTCTTGTAATGGTTATAAGGTTGATTTTAAATCTATATTTTTTATAATAGAATCTTAATGCAAAGTTTGAAATTGATAGGATGGTTCTAAAATACCTAAATTAACAACTAAGGTATCTGGTACGGACGTTCGAATTTTCACCAAAACGTTCGAAGGACAAATGACAGACCAACAGACCAATAATAAGAATATAGAGTAGATGTAGAGAATTTGTTGTTTTGTATGAACATTTGTATATTCTTAACTTACAGTCCTTTTTTAACCCCTTACTCTTTTTTACATTGTAAAAACAGATATGGTTTACAAAGCTAGGGTTGGGCTTACATCTTTAATTTTTTCTAAAATTGTAATTTTGTTAGTAAAAAGGAAGAACATTTGTAGAGTGTCATAGCTTAAAAAGTAGTATATTAATTCAAAAGCAAAAACAAAATGAGGAACATAATAACATGTTTAAGACTTGACTATAGAGATGCTTCACTTTAAATAATGTACCTTGATGTCCTAGAGATGATTGTTTCCAAAATCAAATGAATAGGATAATTATATCATACAAAAAAATGTTATAAAAAATAAAATGTTTAAAATGGACGCACAGAATTTCTAGTTACGATTATAGAGTTCCTACGCTTTCTAATTATACCTGTTACGGGAATCATCATGCAAAGTTTGGTAACGACAGGACAATTCTAACATGCCTAAATTGGTGAGAAGAGATAACCGTTACATGCGGTCGAACGTACAGGCACACTTAAGTACATATCCTAATTATAGAATAGCTTCGCTTTCATAAATAATAAATATAAATTATTTATTGTCACAAGCCTAATTTTGAAAAGAATGAGAAGAGGATAGAATGTTATATTTAAACTAGTGACCTGTAAACTATAAACTAATATAATAGACATACTATTCTAGAGACATCTATTGTATTAAAAATAAACTATAATCTATAACACAAGTTAGAACGATGTCTGTCTGTCCGTCTGTCTTTCAGAAGCTTAAGATCTGAATAACCGGGGGGGGGGGGGGAGCCGCTAGTGTTATTTATAAACTAGTGACCTGTAAACTCTTCTTTAATATAATAGACATAGTTACTAGAGACATCTCGGAGGCCTCTAGGGCACCACTAGTATTTGAAATAGACATACTTATGTCATAGTAATGAAGTTCTATGATTTAAAGTATTTGCCATATGAATCAAAGCTACCAGAGCAACTATTAAAGCAGCATCAATGTACATACGTACGAACATGCCATAAATGTTGAAAAGCTACACTTCAAATATCATATGCTATTTTATGTCTATTGTCTTGGTTAAACTTTTTGGCCTTAGATCGGGAATTTGATTTGTTCAAATATTTAACCATTCTCTACAGTCACAATTAATCTTCAAAATTAGTCTTTACGACCTTTTTTTCTGTGGTTTTAAGGATGTTGTTTTTAGTCATGAGCAAAGCAACTCCTAAACTACTAAAAGTAAAGCATTGGGAAGAGTAAAAATAAGACAGATCATGTTCAAATCCTGGTTTAAACAACATCAAAGTAAATATGTTAGAATAATGTCTACAATGTGAGATGCGTGAAATCCTTATGTTTAATGCCTTGGTTATTGAAATGATATTTTAAAAAAATATTGATGCTAAAGTAGAAGGATGTATGTATATTTGTCATCAAAATGTTGAACTGATTGAACAGACAAAAAAAATAAAAATATTTCTGCCATAAGATGGAATCGATCTTGTTTTGATTGTTTGGAAAATATTCGAAGGTCTTTTCATTTATTTTTTTAATTGGTTAAGTATGGTTAGCAGTTAAATCGCACATAGACAGACAAACATACATTCAATTACTTCAGTATACATAGAAGAGATAATATGTGTATACCATATTGTCTATATTTGTTTTTAATTTATTAAATCCCTGAACAAATTTATTCTTGTAAATGAATATTCAAATTAATATTTTCAAATATTATCATTTCATTATTCTAGGATATTAGACTTTTAGGATAGATTTACATTTTTTATACAGGAAGCTGTATGAAAGTACTTACATTTGATAGTAACTTTATCCCAGAAGGGGGAGGGGGGGGGGGGCTACGGTATCATTACTGTGTAAAAAAACTGTACAAAATCTTAATATTTCGTTTATTACCAATAAAGATGTTTTTTTGTACAATTTTTTTGGGTGTTTATCAATTTATCGGCCATTGTCTTATCCCTTTAGATTCCTGCCTTATTGAGAACGGTCATGTGATTAGCCTTTTACAGGACAGTTGCATTTCTCCAAACAATTGATGTACAATGAACGCTTGTAGTTTTTTAGAAAATGGGCGTGATCTATCTATTTGAACTCTGTTAAATATAAGAGGTTTTCAAATTTGATAATTATAATTTCGGGAACACGGACACGTAAGTGCAAAATAAAATTATATTCAGTTTAAAAAAGAAAGTTTTGGTTGTATATTATATTATAGTATATACCCCCCGCCCCCAACGCATTGGTCATTTGCATTGTAAACCAGCAGCTGCGCCTCTAGACTTAAGAGGCTCTTGAGAGATAGCGGGCGGATTAGTTGGCCCTCTGTTTTAAATTGTGAAAGAAAAGTTTTTAAATGTTTTTGGGAGGGTATTTTTTCTAGAGGCGATTTCTCTTGGGAGGGTGGAGGTACGTTCCTCCCAAATAGTCAGAAAACTTCTCTGGACATATAAAAAGCTTCATATAATATCGGTTTCATTTCAGACATACTTGATTTAAAAATAAAATCTGATTATAAATGTCTACTGTTCCAAATTATAATCCTGTAGTTATGATTTAATCCTATTAGTACATATTCAATTAAGTAAATTTTCATATTTCACAATTTTTAATTAGTTGCTCATAAAATTAAAATTGTATAGGGCTAGGCAGCCGCGCATAACCCGCAATTCCAAACCAGGTTGGGGGAAAAAGAGCAGGCAAAAGTATTCAAGTGAGCACTCATTCCCCCCTTTATTTTATAATAAATTTATTATAGTTTTCGTTCCTTTGTTTATTCCTTAATCAATTTATCTTACTTTTAGACTACCAACTAATGTACAACTATTTGCTAAAATTAATAAATAAATACATGAAGATATAATGATATTTCATAAGTTTACATTTTTCCTTCTTTCAATAAATGATGTATTTTATCCCTATCAAAATCAGACCTCAATTTTCCCCCAACCAACAATTTGGATTTTTGTGTGTTCATACAATAATACAAAAAAATTATATTTGGTAGATTTTCCCCCCAAAATATAAATCTACATACTTCATTTGATTAACCTTTAAATCAACTATTTTGATGCCCAAAAATGCCTACATTAATCCCTCTGTCCGGAATTCTTAGAAATAATGCTTTAAAATCACTGTAAATTGAAACATATAATATTTTCTGTATTGTAGAAACATCGGGAATCTCTAAAGTTTAATTTTTCTTTAGTTTAATGTGTGGCTATGGCTTGTATGTAACAATATGCAGGGGTAAAGGGATATGCTAAATGGTAGGAAAAAAAGATATATTTTTTTTTAGTTAAATGTGTGGCTATGGCTTGTATGTAACAACAAGCAGGGATAAATTGGTATGTTAAATGATAAATAGATATATTTTCTTTAGCTTAATGTGTGACTATGGCGCGCATAAAACTAAAATAATGGATACATGGAATCAGTACCAACAAAACTAAAACAATGCCAACATACAAAGTACCCTATTGAGAACTGATACTATCCTCCCCCCCCCCCCCCCAAGACTTTTTATTTTGTAATGAATTGAAACTAAGGGGGGGGGGGATTCATTCGTTTGTGTATTAGTTCAGGTCATGGTAAGGCTATATTGGGTACTGGTTAGCCCCGCAGGGTTAGAGGCCCAAAGGTGTAGGACCCTCAGGGTTAGAGTTCCCCACGCAGGGGTTAGACATATGGGGAATATACTACCCAACTAGTCCTCTACCGTTCTACCTATTCATTTATTCCAAAATATTTTGTTTGTAGAAGTTAGGGTTAAAATTATTCTTAAACTAAGGATGACAAAATTTATAAAAGAAGTGCAACAAATCAAATCTTGTATTTTGTTGCCTGTGTATTTGTTTTGTAAGATCTTGAAAACATCAGTAAAATCATAGAAATTTTGTATTAGTCATAATTTAAAATTGAATATTTATACCATTTGAATGTTTTTCTTACAATGCAATGGTAATAGATGTGTAAATTTGTGTTTCTTAAAAACATTAAAACGGCAACTCCATCACTACCCTAACCCACAACATGTAATATCAAATTAAAGTAGAAAATTTTTAAAAGTTCTGCGTTTAATGTTTGTTTTAAAACTAATTTTAAAATTGAATGAAAAGTTGAATAATTTTTCATCCTAAAGAGAATTTCCCCAATTTTTAATAATACTAGTAGCTACGACTCTAAAGCCTCTGGGGGGGGCAGGGGGGGGGGCTCAACCTTCCCTCACTATCAACTTTAGTATTAAAATTTTTTTTTTTTTTTGGGGGTGGGATTTTCAACTTGCATTTTATGGAACCTTATTTTAGTCTCAGGCATTGGGTTTTTATCTAGAAAAGAGATAAGTGAATAATTTGGGATTTATATTAAATCTTGTCCCTTTAGATTCATGTCAATAATGAGGATGGAGGAACAAATGCCATTTTAAATGAACAGGAAAATTGTTCAAACTTAAGATGTTTCCTTCCCACCAAACAATTAGTGTTTTTCAGACCAAAATTTTGAAACAAATTTAAAAGTAATTAGGGCTAAATGCAAAAAGAAAACATTTAAACTTTTTAAATTTTTTTTTCTTCTTTAATAAGTTTTTTTCTTTCTTTCAAACCAGTACGTACGTCCGAACGTACCGTAACGAGAAAATCGTTAATTATACATATTAAAATTGCCCTACTGATTTCTAACTTGACTCCGCCCAATAAAACAGGTAATAATAAAATTATTAAATTAATTTATTTGTGAAAAATTATCTATAAAACGATACAACGGTTTTCAGTATTGTTTAGAACTGGTTCGGCGTTATCCTCATAGAATTTTTTTTTCAATTTTGAAAATTTAAGTAACCCCCCCCCCCCCCCCCCCCCCCCCGACAACGACGAACAACTATTTTAGGTTAGGTTAGGTTTTAGGCTAGGGAGCCGAGCGCTGCGGCTAGGCAGGCAAGGGGGCCGAGCGCTGCGGCTAGGCAGACAAGGGGGCCGAGCGCTGCGGCTAGGCTGGCTAGTGAGCCGAGTGCTGCGGCCAGAGTTCATAGTTCGCTGTCGGGGGGGGGGGGGGGGGGGGGGGGGGGTTGTACTTAAATTTTCAATAAAAAATTCCAAGAGGATAATACCACTGGTTCGATTCCAACAGAAATAACTCTGATTTAAAGCCATACTGGAAGTAAATTATTATCTTTTAACCAATACCTAAATCACGATGCTGTGAGTATTGGTGCAAAAAATGGGGACAAATTTCAAATTGTTTTGGCGTGTGACGTCATACCCTCATCTCTTTTCTAGGGGGTTTCTATCCTCCTTCCCTTTTCTTTCCCCTCACTTGTGACGTAAATAATCAGCCCCGTCAAATCAATTTAGAATTTGTTCCCATTTTTTGCACCAATACTCACAGCATCCTAAATCACATTATATATCCCCGTTTAGTTTTTGTAATTTTGGTTTTTCCCGAAGTATTATTACAAATAAGCAAATTTTTATAGTTCAAAGAATCTTTAAATAACTCTAAAACGCATATTTTAGATAGAAAGTGGGATCATGGAAAGAAAACGAAGTAGCGGGTTTCATCATATTTTTAAAGTGGCTTTTGGTTATTTTAGGTTAGGTAAATGTTAATGATTGCCCCGTGGGGGCTAGAAATAGGAGAAAAGATACTGTCAAAATACGACGAAACCTGCTACTTCGTTTTCTTTTCATAATCAGTAAAAAAAATAGAGAAAAAGAGAAAAAAATATCTTTAAAAGTTATAAACAATTGATTTGGACATTACACTTGCATTAAATAATACTGTAAATTAAATCTATTCTTGATTTTAAACACAAAATCTTTAGAGGTTTGTTCGGACATCTTTACTGCGAAAGTTTCGATTCATTTTTCCTTGAATCAATTTGAGATTTAGCTTTGAAGGTTATGAAATGCATAATATCTTCCCTGTAACCAGAGGCGTGCAAGAAGGAGTTGTACAGGGGGTGGATACACCCCTCCCTCTAGGTTTCCACCCATCTTTACGATAGTGTACACCTCCTGATATACCCCTCTTAAACTGCCTAATGAAGAGTTTATAAGTCACACGTCCCTTAAATTTAAAGAGGGTATGAAATAAATGTGAGCGCTTTGCGCTTCGATTTACTAGTCTAAGGCCGCTTTTTAGTTGAATATGTATAAGGGTGGAGTGTGGACACCTATTTTGGTTTGCTGCGCCATAAGCCTCTAGGAGAGGTCGGGGGATATTAGTAAAATAACCTTAACCAATCCCTTCCTCGAAAAGCACAACCCATTCGGACCGACAATTTCCGAGATATTAAGTTTTAGGATGCTGTGAGTATTGGTGCAAAAAATATGACGTAACAAAAAAAATTAGCCAATGAGAGGCCACTATAAATTTTACCATTGGTCAATAACGGCCTCTCATTGGCTAATTTTTTTTGTTACGTCATATTTTTTGCACCAATACTCACAGCATCAGTTTTAGTCAAAATAAACTTATAAATATATATATCCTATCATATAAAGTACTAAGGCTTTTGAAAAGGTTACGGGGATGTTTTTAGGCTATGCCCTTACCTACTTCGTTTAATACAGAGCACCTAGATACTAGGGGCTCAGTCGCTAGTATCTCTAAAAGTACCTAGCAAATTATATATATTTACATCATGTATATCTCTTTATCTAATTATCTATCTATCCAAAAGTCAATGCCAATTTGTTTTTCTGTTTAGTGCCTAGTAAAAAAGGTTGAAGTAAATAAATAAACAAAAAGTGATCCTCAGTAAAAAGTAGAGGCTAATTTACACAGAAAAATACATCTTGATATGAGACCATGTGGTTTATCATTTATGAACTTATCAGTAAGGGAGGGGACATTGGCCTCTAAGCTAAACTGGTACCCAAAGTTTTATAAACAAGTTCTGTTGGCTTTAAACATTTATCAAATCTTGATTAGTTGGTTTAAACTTGCGGTGTACAAACTTTGCAATCAATAATTTAAATACACAGAGAAAGATGTTTCATCATTGGGTATGTACATCAATTTATCGTCCATTGGCTTATTTACTAAGTATATTTGCGATTACTTTTATTTAATGAAATCTTCCAATTTTTAACATGTACAAAACGGCCTGCTTAATTGCTTCAAGATCCATGTCAGATCTATATAGGAAATAAATGTCTATAAACGAGCTCAAGTTTTCCAAGGAATATATGATTAAAACTCATAGTGCTCCAATAATCCATAATAAACTCTCATTGCCCAGAACGATAAGACCCATTATTTTACTTTATTAAAAATAAATTCATTTTTTTCATTTCATGTTGCTATTTACCTTATATTGATGTATTTAATTTCTAATCATAAAAAAGAAAATTTAAATTTATAATATGATAAATTTTAGAAAACTATGTTTTAAAAGAATTCGCTTGTGGCGACATTTTGTGTGTTCAAATATTAAACTAAAATTGTAATCATCATCATTAACCCTTTGGTGATGGTAATGTAAAGAAAAAAATATAATTTTAAAAAATCTTTTAAAAATCATTTAAATTATTAAATATTTACTTTCTTTTAGATAGTAATGCCGGGTGAGGAAAATAGATTTATTGAGAAATAGATATGCATATAGAAAACTAGCCAATAGGGAGATAATTATATCGAGCCAACTCTAGTCCCTTAATATCCATGTTAACTAAAAAAAATACATTATCAAACATAGTTAGGTTTTAGAGGAAAAATATTTATGATTCTTGAATGATCATGAAACTCAGCATAGCTAGACGACTTAAAACAAGGATGACAACATCCATACAAGCGAAGCTCTGAAACGATATGACAGACGAATAATAATATTAACTTTTGTTGAGTGTCAGAACTTAATATACAAAATATGAAAATATAAGGTTTGACAAAATTATACGTAAATTTGTTGCAAAACTTCTTAAGTACAGAATTTTGTTTAAGGACATACTGACATTTTTAATACTTGATTATAGAGATGCTTCGCTAATAATATTGTACATTGTTGTAATAAGAATCAGTAATCAAAAAATCTGATCGATCGGATGATTTTATCACATAAAAATTTGTTATTAAAAAAGTAAAAAAATCAACATGTTTAAAATGGACGTACGGACATTCTGGTAACGATTATAGAGTTGCTACGCTTTCTAAGTCGTACCTAACTACTACAGGAATTACCATGCAAAGTTTGAAATCGATAGGACAATTCTAACATGCCTAAATTAACGAATAAAAGCTAACTATCTCGGACGTACGGACGGACCGACCCTAATTATAGAAAAGCTTCGCTTTTAAAAAGATTTGTACACTACCTTTGCTGCTACAAGGTTAAGTCTAGTCTGATATCACTCTAATTTTAATTTGATTCATGTATGTTTCCTTACCTTGGTTATGTCAAGTAACATGGTTAGTTAATCTATGATTTTAGTCATGTAATATTTGATTGATTTTCTTCTTTTCATCTCATTCAAGTTTTACCAGTTTTTATAACACTAACATTACAGAATAATGTCATGCAACCAAAGAGTTTGCCATTTTTTAGGTGCTATTTTATAAGGTGTTTGGGGCATTATTTGAATCAATTTTTGCTTTGCAGTTTGAGGTCCTTAAGTTTCAGTAGCTCAATACAAGTTAATTTAAAATGTAATTTTTGAATGAGTACAATTGATTAAAATTACTTGATAACTATCACCACCCTAGGGTCTCACCCCACACTTTTTACTCTTTACAATTATTTCACTTAAATTGGACATTTGATAAGCTAAAATTGTTTAAGTTGAAGTTGTTTATAAAAATTATTTCAATATAAGAATAAAAAAAATATGTTTATAAATTGTAAGTTATGGGTAAGGGTCCTGATGTGGTGTGAGGCAGAGAAAGAAGGGATAATGTGCTTTTTATTACACTAGTCCTCAAAGTTTTATAATTCCGTTTTCTTATTTGTTGTCTTAAAAACTTTGGGGACAAAAATGAATTTTGATTTGTTAGTTCTTTAACTTGATGGTTCAAATTTCAACCACTAATTATAATCTACAGAAGGGGTAATTTTTTGTATCATCATTGGGAATTTATATCAATTTATCGGCATTTGTCTTATCTCTTTAGATCCCTCGGTGTTAGGACCAACAGGAAATAACAACCAATAGACTCTGGAAATTCACATAATTCGCATAGAGTTTCTGCGCATCTAAAAAATTTAACCCATGACCTCTAAAAATATTACAAGTATACTTAAAGGACATTTTTAGCAGTAAAATTGTTTTGTATTTTTGTTGTTAATTTGAAAATTAACAAACTAAGAACTGCAAGGGTTGGATCAGTATTTTTATTTATTAGTGTTAATCATTTGCCTCGGAGAGCCTAGAGAGGACGGGATACACCAAAGATCATATGTTGATCTGTGAACCAAATCTTACTTAATTATGTGCAATGTGCATGATACTATTGTAAAACTCCTTTCAGGCAACCAACCCTTTGATCGCACAACCTTTGTCTGTAAGTTCTAACTGTACATGGTATGAGTGCATGTCCAAGGCAACCCTATATTATATTAATATCACATCAGACCTAGAAGCAGTAGGAACCAATTTTAACGTTTTAAATTATAACATGACAGTTAACCATGTATAGATGAATTTTTTTTTACCCTTTCTCACTTGAGTATGTGGTAGATTTTTGTGAAGCATCTCTGAAAATTGCGACCCAGTCCGAGTAGCAATTTACAACATTGCTTCGAAACCAATGAATATCCGATGGATAAGAACCGGTTCTAAGAGAAACTGAAAAATCATGTAAAGCATTGTATTTTTGTTAAAAATTCCTCGATCTTTTTTAATAAAAAACATAAAATTAATACCAGTTTACTAGCCCCGAGAACCTGAATAAAAATTTTCATTGTAATATCCGCGGAAAGGTGTCTATAATACGATGCGATAAATAACTATTTAGGCATGAAAACACCCTCTATTTACGCCGATGTTAGCAAAAAGCTGTAAAAACATTCGCAATTTAGTTGTCATCGTAAACAAGTGGATTTTGTCTCATTTACTTCATATTTATCTTTCTATTTATCTACATTTTAAAACACTAGCGGCTACGCCCCCTAGAAGCCTCTAGGGGCACTTAAGGTAGGCAGGGAAAAGTCGACCTCATCCCATTTTAAATTTGAGTTTCAAAAGATTTTAAAAAGTATTTTTTTTGGGGGGGGAGGGGGTTGAAGGCACCCTCCCAAAAAGTAGTTTAAAACCTTCCCAGGACCTATAAGAAGATTCACTGTAAAGGAGAACAATATCGGTTCAGCGGTTAGCGAGATCCTTCGGGACAGACAAAAACCGCTTACTACTTTATATAATAGGATAGCATTTATTTAGCTAAAGATTACTAAAAAGATTGTTAGAAAACAAGGGATCTCAATGAACCGATATGAATCTCTTTACAGCAAAGCTTCTTATATGTCCAGGGAAGGTTATTTTTGGTGGCAGGTACCTCGATCCACCCTCCATAAGAGAAATTGCCTTTTGAAAAATGACCGTTCTCCCTCCCTCTATATTGTTTTTTATTTGCCTCTAGGGGGGTTAACGATGGTGCGTGGTACATATTTTAAGGACTTGAACTATTTACATATAGTTTTTTTATCAATCTTATTATATCCAGCAATTTCATGCATCCATCTATCAACTCATATACTTTATCAATTGTATCTATCCATCTATCTTGTCCACTAATAAAGAGAAAGTGAAAAATAATTAAGACATTTTGATTAATTTAAGGGTATAGTCCTTTCTACGACATCCCTCCATAAGGAGCGATTCTTCGTATTTTTAAAATGGCTTTTTATAGGTTATTTTAGGTTAGGTTAGGTTATATTGTGTTAGGTGATTGCCCCACAGGGTTAGGTAATTGGCCCCGCAGGGTTAGAGCCCCCCGCAGGGACTAGAAATAGGAGAAAAGCTATTGTGAAAAATACAAAGAATCGCTCCTTATGGAGGGATGTCGTGGAAAGGACTATACCCTAATTTAGTTTTTAGCCTTGCAAATCTAATCATAATTACATAAAATGGTCAAAATAATAGAGATTGGATACTAGAGTGCTTAACCAATTGAGTTCCCAATTTTCACAAAGGTTCTAGACAGGAATTAAAAAAGCGTCTACCATATGTTTTGCGTACAAAACGTTAAAGGTATTTTGTTGCTTTCTGCGAATTTAATTCATTTACTTATAAACTACAGAAGATAAGGGTGTCATTTCATAACGCTTTTTAACTTTCTAAGCATTTAGTTTTGATAACTCTAATATATTTTTCGTGATATCAAAACAGAAGGCTGATGGCATTCATATGGCATTTTACACATTACGAAACATCAACATATTTTTTATGCAATACGTATAATAAAACAGCAAATTAATTATGCTAATTAATTGAACTTATACGAAGCTAGTAAAAGTGGCTGACTCATATTATGACGTCAAAAAAATTAACCAATGATAGGCCACTCTAAATTTTACCATTGGTCAATTACAGTGTATACTGGCCTCTCATTAGTTAATTTTTTTGCATAATCTGAGTCAGCCACTTTTACTAGCTTCAACTTATACTTTTTTTCTAGCAAATAATAACTTATTTTTAATTATTCATATGACCAAAGGTTCTTACGTTTTAGAGATACATTACAGCAACATCAATATCTGTATTTTAGATTTATAAACACAATTGAAAACCAAATATAGGATAGGTACCCAAAGTTTAATAACAGTGTTTCTTATTAGTTAGCTCAAAAACTTTGGATTCTTTTCAGATTTTTGATAAGTTGTTTTCAAACTGGTCATCACCAAACATTTCAACCAAAAATCTTTATCTACAGTTGTGATTAAGGGGTTATTTAGTTTATAATCATTGAAAAAGTAAATCAATTTTTCATCCATTGTTTAAAACTAACCACAAATTTAGTCTGATGTATATTTAATTAAAATCTAGCGCTATATGAACTTGAACAATTATTACGATGTTCGTTTAAAACAACAAATACTTCATGTTTAGTTTATATCCAAGGTGTGAGTTAAAAGGGTGATTAAACCCATCAAAAAAAAATATTTTAGTTTACCCCAATAAAAGTAAAACCTTTGAAACCCTAAATTAAACACCCCCAAAAAAAAGCTTGGACGTTCTTTTCTCCATTATTTTCAAATTCATTAATTATTACAAAACACTTATTAAATTAAAAATTAC
The DNA here is from genome assembly GCF_053477335.1 of Acartia tonsa. Classification (NCBI taxonomy): domain Eukaryota; kingdom Metazoa; phylum Arthropoda; class Copepoda; order Calanoida; family Acartiidae; genus Acartia; species Acartia tonsa. The sequence continues at coordinate 19,758,471 of NC_137269.1, forward strand.
AGCTATATAATTTATTAAATAAGCACCCGTAAACATATTTTTATTAATGTTAAATGATATCTAAATTTGTAATCTGTATTGCATGAACATAACTATATGTATATTTATGTGCATATCTTATAATATAAGTTACATCTTAACTAATCTCATGACAAGGTCTTAATTATATCGGGTTGAATAAAATGTTTATCCACATGTGGCAACAAAGCGAAAAATACCTATTAAATTACTTGGACCAAAAAAAAGCTTCCCTGAAAACTGTTGATATATCATTTAGTGGTTTTAAAATATATATAGGCAATGTCAATAATATAATTATCTGATTAAATTTCTATGTAGCTAGAAACATTAAAAAATCATTTGAATATGTTTGTCTTAAATCGGTAACCCAGGTTATGAAAGTTCCAAACTATGAATAAAATTATGTAAAAATGTGTAAGAAATATTATTATCATTTTGTATGCTTATGTTGAAATACATCTATCTAATTAAACTTTTGTTTTATCTCCATTTTACAATCCATAGTGTCTCTTGGTATTTTTGTTGGTATTTACAGCAACATTATCAGTTATTTTGTCTAAAAATATGCAACCCTTTAAATTCTAAAATAGTTTTTAGCAGTATCAACGATCTATCTATCTATATTACGGTATTGTATAAGTGGCAAAATTTTTCAGAGGTAATTTTTTTTGAAGGATGGATCACAAAAGATTGATAAAAACCTGTCCCTATAAAGCAGAGCCAGAACTGTCGGCACACGGGCACACTGCTTGTTGTTTTTATGGGTTGACCTTTTTAGTATCAAAAATTTAAAATTCTGTCAAAAAATACAATTAAATTTCTATTTATCTAGAAATAAACCATCTAAATATTGATCTATCTATGCTAACTAGCTGAAGACACTACTGCTAAGAATGTTTACAACGACCACGGTTAATTCAATAAAAGGTTTTGAATTATATATTTCAAAAAGTTTGGTGCTTTCTTAAAAACCCATTTCCTTATCTCATAAAATTTATTAAGTACTCTATTTTTATATAATTTACTTTAATTCATCAGAATTTCTTAAATTTTTCTAACATTTAAGTAAACAATCTTAGAAATTTAGTAGTTGGTAAAAGAATTTTACACATTTGCATTGTTGCATAGGACAAGGATATATCTTAAAAATATTTTACATTAAAATGTTTTTAGGTTGTTCTATTTTTCTATTTAGGCCTTGAAATGGTTTTAGGCTGTTTTACTGCCCTCTCTACCTAAGATGCTAGAAGTGAAGCCTTTATAGTGCCTATAAAACATGGATTGAAACATCCATAACAGCGAAACTCTAAAACAATAGGACAAACGAACATTAACATTTGTCAGAACTGAATAAGCAAAATATAAATGTATATTGTTTATATTTAGGCCTTAAAATGGTTTTATGCTGTTTTACTGCCCTCTCTACCCTAGATGCTAGAAGTGAAGCCCTTTTTATTAAATATAAAACAAGGATTGCAACACCCATAAAAGCGAAAATCTAAACAGCTTGTAGAGTGTCACAAATGGAAATGAATGTATAAGTATAAACAAAATTAAAATTATATGTGTTGCATAATTGCTTAAATAGAGGATACTGTTTAAGGACATACTTACATATTTATGACTTGATTATGGACACGCTTCGCTAATAACATTGTACCTTGTACCATGGGTTTAATGCTATTTTATTTAGAAATTTAAAGTGTTCAGGATATTTAGCTCCTCTACTTTTGAAGATCGTAAAGATTTTATTTAGAGGAACCTTCCCTGTTAGCTGAGTGTTGCCAAAAAAATAAAGGTATTCACAATATACATACATACACAAAAATAAAATGATATAGATTTTTAAAAAGTTTTTTTTGTTTTTTTTTATGTTTAGATAGTTATCTCATTGTATTATAGACAGCTTTCCGCAGATATCAAAATGAAAAATTACAAATTTGTTGGTATTAATTTTATGATTTTTAATTCACTAGTTTAATAGTTTGCTTTACATGATTTTTCAGTATGGCTGAGAACCGGTTCTAATTCAGAGGATAATTATCAGGTTTGAAGCCATACTGGAAAATCTTTTTATATTTAATCAACCAAGTTTTTTTTAATGTCATGGGTTTTATGAGGATAAGAAAAGACTCAAATCAATATTCGGACCAACGTTTTACACCAGTTAGGATGATAAAAATTTAAAATGATAAAATTAAATCATGTTTTTCATTTTCAAAATACAAGCATGTGATTTGTTCAATTTAGCGGCAAATCATAAACTTAGCAATTCAAGATTTATTATCGTTTATGTGTTATAATTGTAAAAGCTTAATATGTATAATCTTTCCTAATACGTTCTAGATTCTTGTAATTACTGCGCTACTTAGATTTATATTATTGTCCTTTGTTACCTAAAATAATAGATGCAGAATATACACGTGAATATAATGACAGGGAAAAATTATCGTCAATTTAGGTTGCTGACATGGACAGTTTTGGTCAGTTCGTTCATCCAGCAAGAGGTAAAGGGAATTGAGTAAATTGAGTGGATAGGAATAATCGTTAGTTTAGCTAGTTTCTGTTTATTGAAGCACTTGATAATCTGGTGTAAGATCAAAGTAATAAAAAATCCGTTCCTAAAAATGACATATAAACAGTAAAAAAAGACAGACACGCTTATACAAATCATTTTATTCCTTTTAAAGTGGGCATAAAATTTGTAAAATGTCCTTAGAATAGAATATGAATATCTTTTAAAGAATCTTTTCAATGATCAGAATTCGATTTACAATACACTTACAATTTAGTCATTGCTTGTGAAATGTTTTCTCAAAATATAGAATACAAATCTCTGAAAACGCTATCGTCGAAACTTCCACTAAAAAATACATTATTTCTTATGTGTTGATTTTATCATGTTATAAATTGTAATATCTTTAAAAATGTTTTCAATTTTTTTCATTAGATAAAACGACCTTAACCCATTTTTAAAAAAAATACATTTATATAAAAGAGGGGGGGGGGGTTCCTTATGCCTAACCCATGCTGTAGGTCCTAACCCTGCAGGGCTTTTACTGGTAGTGTTCTAACCTTGAAAGCTTCCCTTTACCCTTTATAACCTAACCTAACCTAACCTAACTTAAAACACAACCAAACAAAAACTTTACCAGTCTAATGAGCACTTTACACGAATCAAACGCATATTAAATTTAGTAAAATTTCTGGATATTTGTCCCTGTCTTTGAATTTATAGACCTCAAAGTGAAAAATATTTTTGAGAACTTTTATCAAAATTGAATAAGTTTGTATATTTGTGTATAAAAGTATATTTTATTGGAAAAATTTTTAAAATCATATTTCCCCTTAAGATGTAATTGACTTCTCCAACCCCTACAATATACATATCCTTATGATAAAGTAACAGGATCTCTATCTGTCTGTCTGTTATTAGTTTGTATCGAAGGATCTCGCTAACCGCTGAACCGATACGGTTTTCCTTTACAGTATAGCCTGGGTATGTTTATAACTATTTTTGGATAGGGAAATTATTTATACTAGCGGCTACGTACCTAGAGGCCTATAATAAAAATAGTAAATTTATTTCTCTCTTTTTTTGAGAGGGGGGGGGGGTAATTTTATCTAGGCGCGATTTCTCTTGGGAAAGTTCATATTCTTAGTAGCTATGAGAAGCTACACTGTAAAAATGAACTTAATTAATCAGTTCAACAGTTAACGAGAATATTCGGTACACAAGACAATTATTATTTTTACTGTAATTTATAGATGTTTATCTTTAAAATGAACTAATCAGAAGCATTCAGTGCCATGTTTTGTGCCATGGAAAGTGTTTTGGATTGTTAGAACCCTGCTGTAAGTCTGTCCTGCTTGCATGAGACGTAACCCATGTAATGATTATTACATGCGTGCTGAATATAAGGCCTAATTGCATTTAAACTCTTTTGATGAGTAAAGAGCAAAATAATTTCTTTGTTTATTTAATGAAAAGACCAATCGTGCCTATATAACCTGATAATTTCAATTTATTACGCTTGATAATGATGTATTTTATATTTTTTAGATTATTGGTTTTCATCTTGAAATACAAAGATTCGTAAACCTTCTGGTTTTCCATCCTCATCGGACAGTAAGTAGTGGGTCGATCGTCTATTAGCGGTTTGAACGTAAAAGATCTCAAGCTAAATTGCGGCGATACAAAATACGTTTTTCACAAAATAATAATAATAAAGGACACTGATAATTTGCGTAACTTAATCAAGATTTGATTTGAAGTCCCAAAGTTTTTATGCCTACAAATAAAAGAACTAATCTCTTGGAGACCAGTATAATTTACTGTCTGATCCACTCCTTTCCTTCTGCTTGTCTATTAAAAGTAAAACATCTTGAAGGTTTTATAATTTTGATAGACCTAACATATTAGCTTTATACATACATAAACCTATCCCAAGGGATGTAAAATATATTATGGATATTATGACAGAGGAAAAATTGTCGTAAATTTATGTTGCACTAGTAGTAGCACTAGTTAGTCAGTTCGTTTATCATGTAGAAGGGGAAGTAAGTGGTATGGATGGGTGATCGTTTTTTTTTACCTTATTGAGTACATGATATTCTGGTGTAAGATCCAAGTAATAATAAATCCAGTCCTATCCCATGGTTACTAAAAATATGTCATCAATTAATTTGGCATATCTGCACTGCAAGTGTTTGACAATAGTAATGCTATGCTATTGCTGATGATGTGATTTATGTGCTTAACTGAAAATGGTCTATTTCCTAGGTCTTACTGGACATACGCAAACACATCCAGCTACTTCAGTATATTCAGGGAGGGAGGGGACAATGGACTATTTATTATTATTTTCTTATTTGTTTACTTAAAACATAGGGCACTTTTATTTACCTTAACATTTTTTTATCATCTCTTGAGGCAAAGCCCCTAGAGGCTAGGGGCGAAGCCGCTAGTATTGTATATGTAGTTCGGCATTCTTTTATGAACTAAAACTAAAATTGAGCGTAACATTTTAAAATCATTAAAATGTTTTAAGTTTATCTCAAAAATTGTTCAATTCCGTTAGATTTAAGTTTAAATTTCATAATGAAAATAGGCAACTAATGTATTTTTTTCATTAGTCAAATGACAGAAGTAATAGATTCATAATATACATAGACCGATGAAAATAAAACTATGGGCTAAAATTCCATTGTAATTTTTATCCCCAAGCTTATTAAATTATTGATAGAATTTAGATTTTGTAATTAATAGCCTTTTCAAGTTTATGATTGATTTTCACGAATATATAGGAATAAATAGTGCATATCACAAAATAAAAACTCAAATGCTCGTACTTTCTATTACTTTTCCAAATCAAGACATTCAAAAGAGTTTTTTCATATCTAATCTAATAAACAAAATAGCCTAAAACCTAATATATGAATAATCTAATAATAAGTGGATAAAAGATTCACAAGATTTTAGTCACTCGAATAACATTTCATTTGTCTTAAACATATGTGAGTTAATTAATGCTCTGAAATTCGTATATAAGAGTGAACACTCCATTAAGTGCTCGGGAACGGTTGGTTGCCTTTTAGATTTTTTTTAGTTGCAAGGCTTTTCTATAACTCGTGATGTCAGTCTATCTAACTGAAGAAAATAAAATTGATAAAACGTGAATTTATCAACTTCTATTTAAAATGGACATATGTTATTTTTTAAACCCTGTTTCAATAAGCACCCAGTTTATAATTTACTTGCTCCGTCGGTTTGACGGTCAAGCTACAATAGACATATGAATATAATTATATTGTTATAAGGTTTTGTGATTTTCTATATATTTTTAACCCTTTTCTCTTCATTTTATTTCCTCTCTTTTGATAATCATTAAAATCATTAACTGCTGTACGATTTTATTTGCTCGTTGGTCAATTCATGATTTTTTGATGCGCTACCTATGGATGTAGTCATTCTTGTTATGAGTCTCCGTAGCCTCACAGCTGACCTTTAAAACTGATAACAAAGTCATAACTAAAATAATTAGCCAGAAATCAAACTTTTATAAATTCAAAATAATGGTAGGGAACAAAGTGTCTCAGAAAATCAGCCATGTGACGTCATAAAATTGATTGATTATCCATCTATTTTTACGGGTTTTCTTTCCCACTTTTCCTCTCATCTTCCTTATTTTTATGACGTCACATGGCTGAGTTTTAAGACACTTTGTAGCCAGTTGCAATTGCACCAGGATTACTAATTACCTGAAACGTCTTGCTAACTTTAAGTTAATGGGTTGCTTGAGTCTGAATAGCCTCATTATAAACTTTTTTACCATTGGAAAGGTAAGAGTAAATTAATGAGAAGTTGTAATAAAATAAAAAATGCAAAGAGAGAAAAAATCATAAATGCTTTCCATTTATTCTACTTTTAACACAAAAACCAACAAGAACAATTAAAAGCAAAGTTTATGAGCAAATATTTTATTAAGTCAACTTGTCACTTCATTTCACGGATTTGACAACATATTGAGCCAGAAGTGTGCAAAGGGGGGGTGTACCGATCCCCCTGACAAAAATAAGGGTCTACACCCCCCCAAAAAAAAAACAGTTGTCAAAGGAAGCTTGTTTGACGTTTGAATGTATTAATTATGTAATGGGTTGTATCCTAATCCCCCCGAACAATAAAATAACACTTCTTTTGTTGTCTACATTACAACCCTCTAGGTTTTTGTTTATGATCGGAATTTCACATCGAATTCTTTGCAAAATTAATAGTCTGTAATGCATGCTAAATAATAAAGAAAAATCAAATTACAAATTTCAACTGTCAAGAAATTAAATTATTTAATATCATTTTATCACCGACGAACACATGACCAATAATATATTACTGCTTTGCTACCAACTGTAGTAAACAAATATAAAATCTTGAATGTGGTTTTTATTGCTATCATAAATGTTTTTTTCAGTTAGTCAGTGGGGATGGTAAAAACAGTTTTCTTCACGTATTTTATAGTTTATGATTTCAACAAACATGTTTTAAAAATTTTGTATGACTACTTTTATAACAAAAATATAGATGAATTTATAATGAAAATTGAAGTTAACATCGCGGGTTGAATATACTTGGAAAGGGTGTATCAAAATTGTTTTTCAGACTTTTATAGAATTGCTTTTTTACTGTAAGGGAAAAAAGTACAATTTCTCAAGTTTACAACTGCATATATAAGATTTATATGGGTAGAGGAGGTTATCAAATTAAATGTTTAACTATAGTAGATTTAGAATATAAAACTATCAAACTTTATTAATAACATCCTGTAGCCAATCAATTTCTGTAATTTCTACATCTTCATTGTAAGAAATTTTGAATCTGGAGAACCTTGGATTCTATGTAAATGTTAATTATATGATTATAAAATACATTGCCTTCATAGTATAGATGTCGCCATCTGTATAAGTGATTTTAAGCAACAAACAAAGATTCTCCAAGTATACATTATATAAAATATTTTTTTCTTAAACCCAAACCATTGTCAAAGAACTTTAAAGATTTATTGCTATGATAGAGTTTTCCCTATTTTTATGCATGTTATATATTTGAGTAAGTGTTGAGACAAACATACAACAAAGACAAAATAGCTTTATTGATGGATTCCAATACAGATTTTTTTTTTAAATTGGACATAGGAGTGATGCTTATTGACAATAGGAAATGTCAGACGCAATTAAATTAGTTTATCATGTATGGAACCACAAAATTAAAATTTAATTTAAATATACTCATTGGCCAGGGATTCTTAAAATAAAAAAAAGACAAATGTGTCGTTGTGATTCTACGATAGCAGCTGAATAAATTTTAAGGCGCAAATTCAATTTGAGTTATGAAGTCACTATTAAAATTTAGTTGATAATATACTGTCATAGATATACATGGGGGGTTTACCCCCTTACACTTTAAGATCCTTCATTTTACATTAGATAAACCCCATGAATCCTTTGAAACCCATCATTTACCCATGTTAAAGAAAAGCTTAGACGTCCTTTATACTGTTTTGTTAAAATTTTGATGGGGAGTGTTGACTCTTCTTCTTTGAGTTCTTAGGATAACTATCTTTACATAAAACTAACAGGATGTCTATATGTTTGTAGCTTTGTACTGAAGGTTCTTGCTAACCATAAAACCGATATGGTTCTCAATTAAAATGTAGCTTCTATGGTTTATGGCTATCTTGGGGAAGAAATTACCCATAGATAGTAAACTAAAATGAAAAATGAGGGTAGTCAACTCCCAACCCTCCCACCTCTTGTGTCTGTAGAGGCCTCTAGGGGCGTAGCCGCTAGTAACTTTCATAAAGGAAGAAATATTATGGCCCTTGTGGGCAAGCAGTTTTTATTGCTGAAACCTTAACTTTTAACTTATACAATATAGTTTTCCTTATGCTACTGCATGTCATATATCCTGCAGTGTTCTTACAATCATGCTATAAGATTCACAATTAAATAGCAATGCTCTCTCCGTTAGAAATAGTCCCTTTATTATTAATTTTTTTTGAGCTAGTGCCTTGATGTAATTGTTTTATAAAGAGAAGTTAACAAATTGTGGGTGTACATTTTTTTCCCAGCATGACTTTGAAAACGATTAACATCCTCTGGATTAGAACCGGTTCCAAGCCATACTGAAAAATCACCTATATTATCGTATTATAGACAATTTTCTACGAATAATATAATTAAAAGTTTTTATTCTTTTTTTAAATTTTCTGCCATACTAAATTGTTTCAAGAGACATGTATAATATTGGAATTAGAAAGAATTAAGTATAAACAAATAATGTATTATAATGCGTTTATTTTCAACAAATTTTGTTTATGAGGCAAATAAACGCTTGAAAATTAAGGAGAATTATTGTTATCTAAGAAAATGATGTTTTGCTAAAACACTTGAAGAAATGCAATTTAAGAGTTCTCACCTTTCCTCAATGCACACAAAAGTAGCTTAAAATGGACAGTCCATTTGAATTTTTTAGATTTTTCCTGCAAAAAAAAGGAATTTGTGATTATTTTCCTACATTTTCGAGGCAAAGGTTTTAAAAAGGATTAAAGATAAACATTTTCAGAAGATTGAATCGCAGAATAATCTAAATAAATCAAAAATAAAATACTTAATTTCTTTTTAAACAAGGATGACATTGGTCCATAAAAGTGATGCTCGACATTTGAGATAGTTGGTCAAACGAACTCTGATAAGGACAATACGTAAAAAAAGGTACTAAAATTAACAATGAAGTACTGACTTTCATATAGTTGTTAAACTTTCTAAATTCATTTAACATAGCTAGATAACTGTCAGAATTAGATTGGTATTGGACTGTGGATAGTGGTTGGGATGCAGTTAATAGTTGTGATTCTGTAACCTAACTTTGATTCTGTCACCTTCAAAGTGCCTAATTCCTGCGAGGACATTAACCCTGCTTGCCTATACCTTGAATGCCCTAAACCTGCGCGTTTACAAGATAAACCAACCTTAGGTAAAATATAACGCACGATAAATTAACCCTTCCCTACTGTATTTTCAATCTATTTTAAAATAAATGAAGGGGGATTTTCTGTGGTCAACTGGGCTCTTTAAGGGAAACTGACTACCTTTTTCTCTGACACAGTGGTCCCATGTTAAATTAGTTTCTAATAAAAAGCAATTAATGCTTCCTTGTGTTTGTGTTTGGATGTGTGTGTTTATACAATATAGTCAATATCAAACAAAAGAACGAAGTTAACGTCTAATATTAAATAACTCAAAAATGGTTAATCTCATTATTTTAGTTTTGATTACTATGGAACATTAGGGTTGGTATATTTTCAGAAATAAGTTTAAAACGTATTTGTATGTTTTTGTCTTTTTAATAGTGTTTAATATTGCCTGTAATGTATAAATACTAAGAAAAACAATTTTCCTTAAAAGATTAACCACTAGGGGTTTTTATATACACTAATATAAAGTTGACCTAAAGTTAATTTTCTGATATGTAACACTAAAAAAAATCTTAAAAACTTTACTGCAGTTTTTTACTCTAATTTTTTTTTGCTCCCCCAACCGCCCCTTTATCTCCAAAAAATATCGAAAAGGATTTTTTTACTAAGAAGTACTCATTGTTAAGGTTCATCCCATTCAAACCTTTTGCGACGCCCCTAGAGGCTAGGTGCAAAAAAACTAGTTTAGTAAAAAAGTAAGTATGCCAATTTGACATTATGTACATACATAGCAATAACTTTCATTAATTAAATATATTGGGTTTTTAGCAGTAAAACTACTCTATAATTCCAAATGTCAACTGAATACCTGTCTGTCTGTTCGTCTGTCAATGTGAAGACAAAAAGCACAACTGTTCAAGCTAATTTTGCTTGATTAAAATTCACTAAGAGATGCGAAAATTTTTTTCTTTGAGATATATTTCGTTATGAAGCAGCAGTAGTTACTTATTTAAATGAAAGAGTTGAGATTTATAATTTTTTTCATATATATCTAAACGTATGCAATAATATCATTTGAATAGTATAAGACCAAAGTGTTGAAATAAGGTGTATAAATGTAGATGAAAAAGTTTTCGAGATATTAAGAATCCAAGAATATTATTGGTCTTGGCATTCTCTATGAGCTAATATTCAACAAAGTTATTACAATAGACAAATAGAATATCAATTTCTGCTTCTAGGATTTGTCCCTCGCCTTCAAGAAAAAAATGGGTACTTACTGATTTCTTTTCAATTAGCATATAAGTAGAAGTTTGGGATGCCTTGGCCTTTGCTAAAAAAACGTTTTTTGAGAGATAGGCTTTGCAAATAAATAATCCATTTTAGGCTTTGACATTAAAATAAGTAATTACATGATTTTTTTTGACACAGAACATAATATGCAAAAATAGAGAATGCCTTGGCCTTAACTAAGCACATAATCACAAAAAAACTTTGAGACAAAGGCTCTGTTAATAAAAAGACCATATTGATTAGCCTAGTTTCAAAATTAATACATAATTAGGGGCATTAAAATTATCAGTTTTATGAATATTGATCTATTATTCTGTTCAATTGTAAAAAGTTATTTTGGAACTAAGTCTAATTGGAGTTAAAAGTGAGAACAAGGACGCAAATTTCAAGGATCTAAAGGGATAAGACAATGGTCGGTAAATTAATATACATTCCCCATAGTGATACTCAAAGTATGTCTATTACTCAAAGCTATCCCTTTTGTTGATTATAATTAGTGATTGAAATGTTTGGACATCTAACTTAATGAACCAACCAATCAAATTCTCCAAAGTGGTTAATTCAACTAATAAGAAAACGTTATTTTAAAACTTTGGGGACTAGTTTAATAATATCCCAATGTCCCCTCTCTCCATGCGTAAATTTACATATCAGGTACCCGTTATGAAATAATCAATTTAATTTCAAATCTTAATGGATCTATTACAAACCATTTCGCTGAGGATTTGGTCCTTTAGCTGAGGAAAGATACATTTAGTTAAAGCCAAGAAAGTAGTCACGAAAACAGCTTCCAGCAGTGCAGTGGTGAACCGTAATGAAAATACATGTGTTGTAAGGTTTTAAGAAATGGTATACAAACCTAAAAAAATTGAGGATTAGCCTCTTTTTTTATGGTACAGATTAAAATAATTTTCATATACGTATCCAAATAAAACCAACTGTCTATAAAGACGTACAATAAATATATTTGCTTCCTTGTTCTTGATTCTAATATGGTCAAAACTATTAGTAATTTATTGTCGGGACCTTATCAGGCATCTAAAGGAATAAGACAATGGCCAAAAAAATTATGAAATTTTCAATAATAATACAATTTTGCGCAAAATTAAAACCTTTTACTGGCCAAAGTCAATAAATAAGGAAATTATGCCCCAAAACATGAATATCCCTGTAATAAGGTTTCCCCTCTGGTATACTGGACTTTCTTGATTTACCTCACTCAACTTTCTGGCGTGTTGTACAGTGAAAAAACTACCCCCCCCTTATTTTTGATTTTCTTCAAAACTAAGCGGGGGGGTTAAAAACTACCCCCCCCTTATTTTTGATTTTTGTCAAAACTAAGCGGGGGGTTAAAAAACTACCCCCCCCCCCTTATTTTTGATTTTTGTCAAAACTAAGCGGGGGGGGGGTTTCGGTGCTCCGGTCTTCACATGTAAGCAAGCACCAAATTATTAGTTGAAACGTCTGGACGGACACTCAACTAAATGAACCAAGCAATCAAAAATCAATAAATGTCCCCAAAATTAATGAGCCAACTAATAAGAAAACTTTATTAAAAATTTTTGACGACCGGTATATTAAAGAGCCCAATGTCCCCTCCCTCCCTGGGACCTTATCCATGCATATGTTCTTTCTTAACAGCTGGAATCTTTTCCAGTGTCGCTTCCAAACAGATTAATCCGCTAGATTAGATGAAAAATCATGTATAGCATCATGTCACAGATAATTTTCCACGAATATTAAAATAAAACTGGTTATAATCTAATAATTATAATATCCGCGGAAATATCAATAACAAAAAATATTTGTATTGTATAAACATATTATCTAGATAATTTAAACAATGGATATAAAAAGAGGAAGACTAATGTGGGAAAGTGGAATTTTTAGGAGACAATATCCACAGAAAGTAAATATTTCGTCAACTTTATTTTGTTCTAGAGGCTCCTCTTCCATCCTCTTAGGCCAACTCAGAATTTAAGTAAAGGTAAAGGGAGTAGTAACATTTATACGTCTTAAATATTTGTTTTGAAAGTAAGATTAATTAAATAAAGTGGTACTTTTTTGTATTACATTATGTGTTAGGGTTTTATTAAGCGATAATCGAAACGTCCTAAAAGTATGTGAAGCAAACCTGATCGAGAAAATAGGTTTAATATGTAAAATCATAAAAATGCCTTATACTTTTTTTTACATAGAGGGGCTCTTAAAAAGACCATAAGTTTTAGAATTGTTGGACATTCTATCTAGCTCCTGATTTATTACTCGTATCAACATCCTTTAAACAGCCGGAATACCTCAAATTGTCCACAAATTTTTGGGCCTAAGGAACATGTACATAAACCAAGGATAATTAAATTCATAAGAGGCGCAACATTATTAAGCAATCCGCACATTTTTGTGATAAACAAGAAGTTTTATTTAAGTATTTAGCTCAGCACTAACAAGATAACTACATAATGCTACCAAATAGTGTTTGAAAGTTATGAGTTTTTTTAGGTTCTTAAGAATTATATATATTTTTGTGGTAAATCTAGGTTGTTGCAATAAAAATATACAAATAAATTTACGGAAAACATCAATTTGATGAAGTAACGACTTGATATGCCAAAATTATGTAGTAGCCTCGCTTCTAATAATAATTGAGTAAAAGAACAAGCCAACTCCATGCTATTTTAGTATAAAAAAAAAACACATATAGCCAGCTATGCTTTCTTTGATGAGTCTTTCAAACTTGAGCGACGTTAGACAAAAGTAGCTGTCTATAGTGCTCTTTTAAAATGTCACTGCTTTTGGCCTACCTGTTCTATTGGCGTCAGGAATTATCCTATACCCCATCTCTTTTCTAGGGGGTTTCTTTCCCCCTTCCCTTTCTCTTTCCCTCTACTATGACGTCAATAAAATAGGTAGGCCAAAAGCTAAGACATCTATCCCCATTTTCCTAGGGCGCTAAATACAGATACGTATTAGGAGAATAGAATGATCGCAAATAATTTTAAATGATATCACAATCATGTATTATAATATATATGAATTTATTTTTAGTACAAACCTTATGTAATTGACTCTATTAAACCTCTGTTTGTAGAATGGTAGATTTAAATTGGTGAATAGTTATTTTTATGGTATGCTTAATATAGTCAAGTATGTATGTAAAAACTTAACAACAATTGATTTTTATCTGTCCACAATTTATCTTTCAAAATACATACTATCTACAATATATAGAAGAACGATGTCGATCTATATATCTGCCTGAAGCATTCTTCTTTTTGGGAAATAGTTCTACTGGTCCTGCTATGGTTTCAAGCTATTCTACAGGCTACAGACCACTGGCGATGAAATATGTTATCCAAAGCAAACTGTCTTCCCTTTATTTTTAAAATAACTAGCGGTTGCACCTCTAAAGGCTCTATATTTTAAGGGACATTTAAGGTCATACAAATAGCCTAAAACCATACCCAAACTTATTTATAAAAACAAAATGGCCTAAAACCATCATGTTACCCATAAGAAGCTTCGATGTAAAGGAGAATCGGTTCAGCGGTAACCGTGATCCTTCGCTACAGACAAAAAAAGTTTACATCTCATTATAATAGAATATAACCTAACATAAAAAACCTGAAGTAATAAACAAACACAGGAAAAACTACGCTAATTTTTACTAATCTTAACAAATAGATATAGAAAAAGATAATATGCAAAGTAAAAGAACATAGATAGATAGATGGAATGATATGTATTGAATAGCTAATTAAGTTTTTAACTTAGTTAGTTCCACCTAGTTTGTGAATTTTAAGGTGTTTTTGCTTTCACCAACAAATAACCTGAAATAGCCAAAATTCATCAATGCACTGGAGGCGCATGTAAAGACAATACACGCGTAAAATAGTTTTATTTCCCGCATTTGTGAACGCTGTGATATAACTGTGCATTTTTTGGTTTTGTTTATTCTAGATTATTTTCAGATCTTCTTTGGGAGGTTGTAACGATGGTCGAAAAACGCATGTACATCTAGTCGTTTTGCAGACTCTAAAGAGAACATAATAAAACCTCCAATGTGCATGAAAAGATGAAGATGTGATGATTTTTTTCTGTATTAACATCCCTTTTTCATGTACTTATATTTTTACATATTGTTGTTCATATTGATTAAACACTAGTTTGCGAATTTTCTGTGTCTGCTGCACACAAAATACTGGCTTGCTAGTGTTTATACGTTCCAATTTTTCTTGTGTGTATAGCGAATTTCCCTCGAGTTTCCCCGAATCAAATATGAACAACAAATGAACATTTTGAGGAAAAACAATTGATCCTTATTTAGGATTAGGTTAAGTAAAGATGTGGAAAGCCCCACTGGAATAATATACTTTTTTTTAAAAACTTAAAAATATTTTTGAAAACTTTTTAAAACATAGATTTTTGCATATGATGAGTGAAATGATAATAAAATATTAGGCTATGAATATAGCAGTATAAAACTACAGCTTACCCATGTGAACACTCTAGCTTTGGGTTTGCAGTTTTGCAAATATAGCTCAACCACATTTTAACTTTTTATTAGGGATACATCAAAATTAGGGCTATATTTGGTTAGGTTAAGTAAATGTTAATGATTGCCCCGCAGGGTTAGAGCAAGGGCTAAAAATTGGAGAAAAGCAACTGTGAAAATACGACGCAACCCGCTACTTCGTTCTTTTCCATGATGCAAAATGTGTTTTAAACAATAAAGATTATATTGAATATTAATAGTAAAGAAGTTAATTCTAAACTTAACAATACATTTTAAATAATGTTTATATATAATTGTTTACAAAAAGAGACTTAAAGGACTTTGAAATAATTCACCATAAACAGTTTAGCTCGGTTTTTTCATTTCATAGTTCACTTTTCTTACTTTATGACACTTCAATGAGACATATGAGACATGGTTTCACTGGTTGGTGGTTAAAAGATTGAACAGACATCAAACTAACTAATACACTTAATTCAAAGAATTCTTGTTTGTCTGTCTGACTCTGACAAACCCTCCGTTAGTCTGTCAGGAATGTTTAGAAGGAATATGATTTTCTGTGATTATAGATATCTTTTCCAACTAATTAAGTAACAAATACTATCTTTTCTACGATCCGTTTTGTCCCTCCATCTGTATGTTAGTCCGTCCATAATGACATATTGTTAATAATTTTTTTCATACCATCCCTAACCCATATTAAAGCTGTCTACGGTCTGATCTAATTTCTCAACTGCAAGGATAATTTTAATGCGGTTGGAAGTTTATAGCTTTAGATAAGCTAAGATTATTCTAAACATAGAGCAGTGGCGTGCATGGTAATTCAATAGTCCTTGCATATATGCCAAAGCAAACAACAAAATGTTATCAATTCTTTTACAATTGCAATTAAATCATGACCAATCATTGATGAACAACACCTTGTTTTACTTGAAATATGATAATTATTTAATTAAATTCAGGTATAGTATGTAGTAGGTTTCATTTAAAATAACATAAAATCAAGCAGTTAAATTTTTTGCGCTATATCTTTTAAAACATTATAAATAATTCATCTGGTAATTTTTCAACAACCCACAGCTATAACCAAACTATTTTAGGTTTGGCAAGAAATCATCCACTCATTTTCTTTCCTGTTTGTATAAATTCCTTGTTAGAGCCAAGGTTTTGATGAGGAAAAATTATACTCAGATTTCATTAGATAGACTAAAATGAGTATGGAAATTATTAAAGAAAAGCTTTTCTATATCAGCGTATATCATTAAGTCTTAGTATTGGTAAAACAGAACGTTGGATTATTGTTGGAACTTGAGCTTCAAATTTTCAAACTTAACTTCCTTAAAAAGATCCTGTTTAAATATCTAGAACTAGCACCTATACCCCTAAAGGCCTTAAGGGGCTCTTGAGGTGGGGGTGAATTGACCCCCCTCTACTTTCAATTTAGGTTTTAAATAGAAAAAAAATAAAAAAAATTAGGTTGGTCATTTTTTTTTTCTAGGGACGATTTCTATTGGTAGGTTGGTGGTACCCTCCCCCTAAATAAACATAAACCTTCCCAGGACCTATGAGAATCCAATTTACACTGTTAAGAAGATCGAACCATATATGTTCAGTGATAAGCGAGAGCGAGATCCGTTTAAACACACTTAAACAGACCCTGTTACTTTTATATAAGGATTAGCTTAAAAATTGTTAGAACAATACGCTTTCATATTTAACTTAGTGAAATTTTCTTGATTTACTTCAAGACAGGCGTGTCTTACGAGGGTAAATATTTTCTATGATCTTTAAATGGAACACTTACATCAAAGGTTAACAAGACACATACAGAATAAAATATATTTATTCAATTCAACTTAATTTGCAAACATTTATTTATCTTTTTTCATCGTTTTATGAGTTTAATAATAGATTATTCGGTCTGTAATGCACCCTTAACACACCTATATCATACAATTATTACCAGTAAAGCTTTATTAAATATACAGAATAAAATTGTAATCTTATAGAAAACAATTCTAGGTATTTATTATCGAAAGAGTTTACCAAATTAGTATTATAATAATGGATATCAAATACATGGATATATTGCAAGGGGAAAATATGTCATCATTTTAGGTTGCTAATATGGACCCCATTGGTCAGTTCGTCTATCTAGTAAGGGTGTAAGGGATGGGATAAATGGGAGTTATTTTAGCTAGCTTTGAGTATCACTTTCTTAGAGTTTATGAAAATCTGGTGCAACATCCAAATAATAGTATATCGATTATTATCTTAGTAGAATGATTACTTCTCAAATTGTCTATATTTTAGAAACACTAAATTGAGAAGAACTGCAAATTTGATTTAAGTATGTTGTTAACCCTACGGGCATTACACTGTAAATACAAATTTAAAAAGTATTGTTGTTTCGTAAAATGATTTCAGTCAAATATGTGTATTTTAAGAAATTTATGTCCAATTGTATATGCAAAGGGAAGGTTTCAACACCCCCTGCCGAAAACAATTCATTTATAACCCCTTGAACACACCCTAAAGCAAAATATTTAATTTTTGCAGCTATCATTTCTATTTTCAATAAACAGAACTTCTTTCAAGCCGTTTGCGGGATTAATAGTGACAACTGAAGATTATACATCAGCTATTATTATGACAATGTAGATAGGTAGGTGGATATTTTACTAGAAGATGACAGAGAGAGAGAGAGAGTGAGAGAGAGAGAAATTGATATAAAGATCTTTATCAGTTTATTTGGTATTGTTGTCTTTACTATCCATCATTTATTAGACAAAACATTTTAGAACAATCAGAAGTATATTAAGTTTTGTGTTGTAGCTTTCGCAAAGGGGGAGGACAGGGGTCAGTGCTCGCTATGCACTTTAATGGAAATCACTGATTAAAAATAATACTCAACCTGAATATTTACAGAATGGAAAATGTGCATTAAATTTATTTAGAGATAAAGAAAATATAATACCATAGTAGTTATTTATCTCATAGTTTTATAGACAGCTGAAAACTGGCTATAATTCGATACTATAGATGATATTACTATATGGATAAGAACTGGTTTTAATCAAGCGGTTATTGATCTGTTTCGAAGCCGTACTGAAAACTTATTTGTCTAATCTTTTATCTCTATTGTCTAATGTGTACCTCTCCTTTCCTTGTCTTTTATCCATGTAATAAAATTGTTTTGATGCTACAGATTTTAAATTAAAGGTTTATCATAGAAGGAGCCCATTGGAAACACAAAATTTAAACAGGGTAAAGTAAATCATACAGCCATTCAATTTTAATTTAAGGTTTAAACATTCAAGGAAGCTTAATACATGATTCTTATTACTACTCCCCTATGTTATATTAATACTGTTGTATATTTTCACGAAATTTCCCCAGAAAGTACCTTGTTGAGCAAACCCCCTCCACATTTTTTCTTAGATAAATTAAAAATGAGGTATGATATATACCACACATGGTTAGGGCTCCACACAGGAGGACTTAGACAAGTTAACAAAAACAACCTAACCCTGCTTATTTTTTATTTATTTCATAATGATGGAAGGGGTATTTTAGTCCTCTACATGCTCTTTAAGGAAAACCAAAACTTTTACTTAAATTTGTCTTTTTCCGTTTTGATCCTTTTACCAAGGCTTGTGGTGTTTAAATCCTTATTTCAAGTATGTAAGTACAGGAAGATTTAGAAAGAAACAAAATGGGGGGGGGGGGGGGGGTAGAACTCTGTTCCGAGATACTAAGGAATAGGACAATTGAAGATATATTAATGAACCCTCGTCGAGGAAAATGGGGAGAATAGGCTATAATTTTACAAAAGGT
Organism: Acartia tonsa; assembly: GCF_053477335.1. Lineage (NCBI taxonomy): Eukaryota > Metazoa > Arthropoda > Copepoda > Calanoida > Acartiidae > Acartia > Acartia tonsa. The sequence continues at coordinate 19,777,605 of NC_137269.1, forward strand.
ACTGTCATTCTAACACTAAAGGGATATAATATAGTATTTATTCTGTTTGGAGAAATTGAGAAAGATAAGTTAAGAAAATGGTAAAGGCAAGTTGTTGACAAACTCGAAATAAAAACTTTTAAAAAAGAAACAAAATAGTAAACAAATTATTTAAGTTTTCATATATCCCTTATGCAATTGTTAGGGTGAAATTTTTGCTAATTGCAGATTTCACAAATTTGAGGTTTTGCGCCATCTTCTAGCAAAACGTTAGGTACACTAAATTTAGCTGAAAATAAGCCGGTCCCAGTATAAATGTAATTCAATAAAAATGTTCATAAACAATGTCGATTAATGCACGGATTCTTATTTAATGATTTATTCCTTTAAGAACAAACTATACATAATTAAATCACATAGTCTTGAAATATCAATATATACAGTTTAAAAATAGCACATAAATTGTTAATAACAAGAGATATTATAATATGTTGTAATAAAATTAACTAATTATATTTGGAGACATTTTGATTTGAAAATCAAATACTAAAATATTTTTATTATAGAGCAGCAGATTTTTAAGTATTTTTTTTACTTTTACCCCAATTGTATATAACGACAAATTTCAATTATCCCTACTAAATTACAACCATTATTTGAAGTGCTAGTCTTCCCTTAAATTTTAACCCCGCCGGGCCATCATGAATCCCACCCCCTTAATGAATGTAAAGAGCATAATAAAAGCAAGATGTCTTAATTGGATAGTAACTAACCATGGATCTAAAGGGATAAGACAATGGCCGATAAATTTATGTACATCCTCAACAATGATAAATCAAATTGCCCCTTCTGTACATTATTATTAGTGGTTGAAACGTTTGCACACTCAACTTATAAAACCAACCAATAAAAATTCAATAATAGTTGTTAAGCCAACGAATAAAAAAAATATTATAAAACTTTGGGGACCAGTGTAATTAACAGCCCAATTGACCCTCACTCCCTGGACAGTAACAGTGAAAAATATTATTATAAAAATATTTGGGGGTTCAAAATATATATAAATATTATATAGGTTATGTCCGACTAACCAACCGACCGACCATTAATTAAAGTCAGTTTTTTCACTGATTTTTCAACCTCATAAATATTTTTTATTTACATACCATTTTTTTTTAAAGATTTTATTTTACAAAAGATGCTATTATAGAATGGTTGTAAGATATACGTGGATATTTTGACAAGGAAAAATTGTCGTCAATTTAGCTTGCTAACTCGTTTATTGGTCAGTTTGTTCATCCAGTAGGAGGGGAGTGGTTGTGGGAAACGTTATATTAGCCCACTACAAGTCAAAAATTCATTGTTAATAGTTTTTCTTGTTCTAAAAATAACTAAATCTACATAATATTTTGTAATTAAACAAAACAATTATTTATATAAAAAATTTTAAAAATCGTTTTCCAGCTGTTTAAAACTTTCTTTTCTCAGAAGGTGCTTTTTATACCTAACATATTTCAATAGCTTTTTCCGTTTCATGTGTATTTAAAAAAAAGAAAATTTTTCATACAATTATGGTCTATCTATCTGGCTGGCTTTCTGAATGTTTGTAAGAGAAAAATCAGCAGAAAATCTACAACTTTATTTTATATTAGCGGCTATTCCCCTAGAGGCCTCTAAGAGCACTTGAGGAAGGGAGAGTCGAATTTGATAACCCAACTTCTTATTTCAGATTTTAAAAGATTTTTTTTTGAGGGGTGTGTAATTTTTTTCTAGGGGCGATTTCTTTTGGGAGGGTGGTGGTACCCTCCCCCAAAATAGTTATAAATCTCCCGGGACCTATGAGAAGCTACCCTGTTAAAGAAAGCCTGATCGGTTCAGCGGTTAGCGAGATCCTTCGGTACACACAAACAGACACACAGACAAACAGACATTCTGTTTCTGTTACTTTATTATATGTATTTTTAAATTTATTCCAATCTCTCTTTCTTTGTCTTCATCAAAATTTCTAATTTTGTTACTTTTGTATGTATGTTGTCATTCTTGCTTGATTTCAAATTCTCTATAGAATAGGGTTGGGTATTTGAAACATATTTCGTTTTCTTAAAAATAGATTTTAAGATTTTTTTATCCTTATAATAAAGTAACAGGATCTTTGTCTGTATGTCTGTCTGTTTGTACCGAATGTTCTTACTAACTACTGAACCGATCATAGGTCCCGGAAAAAAAATATTCCCCCCCCCCCCAAAAAAAAAAAATAACTTTTTCTTTAAAATCTAAACTAATAGATTGGATTATAAAAATCAACTCTGCCCTCCTCGAGTACCCCTAGAGGCCTCTAGGGGCGTAGCTGCTTGTTATTCATATAATATTAGCTTGACAACTGTAATACTTTTAAGAAAGGAGACTTTAGATCAACCTCAACTTGAAAAATGTTTATAAGTAAACTGTTATTATATGTATCTATCATGAAACCCTATTTATTAACGAGTAAAAAAAATTCCCTGAATTTGAGTAATGAAATCTCTCCTTACAGTTATTTTCCAACCAAGTTTTTTATCCGTCCTCTAAATACATGATACACAAGAATTGTAACTACACAAGTAGCGCAGATTATCTAAAGATGACCTATGTTAAAATGTAATTTATGCTACTGTATGCTAAACGTGTTACATAAATAGATATTATGAGTATCTGAGGAATTCCTTGGCCTATAAACAGATAGAAAATGATTCAATCCATAAAAAAAACATTTAAAATCTATGGTGTTGCTTTTCTGTCTGTTTAAATTCTGTTGAATTTCGAGTAAATCTTGTATTTAAAAGCTTATTGTAACTTACTGTATAGCATAAAGAGTCTGAACAGACAAAGAAAGCTTATAGAGTATCAGTCACCACTACTGACATACAATACAAATAATTACACAACGTATAGATGCCTTACTCTTACTGGAAACTAACACGTTGTTCATTATAGTATTAAGAAGAATAACTTTTTATGGTTGTAGAGAATCTATTATCGGCATGACTAACCCCCCCCCCCCCCCCCTCTAGCCCAGGTTATTATTTAGGCAACTTTTCTATAGCTAGGATATGTCCGTGCGCCAGTCCGTCAGGGTATGCAAGGGAAATTAATTATATATTATATAATAAGTACAGATTTAATTGATTTGTTTATATTACCTCAAAATTCGTTTACAATTATTTTCTTTACTTAAACATTAATAGGAATAAAACCCACTCTTACAGTGCAGCCTTACTAAATCTTTTAAACTTGTTTTGCAGCATAATTAATGAACATTTATATAACTTTATTTCATGGGTTGTGGGGGTGGGGTCAACACCGAGGGACTGTTTTAGTAATATGTTAGTTGTGCATTAACGAAGTATGGATTAGTGATATTTGATTATTTTAGTTTTAAAAGTACTTTTGATAAGTGCCCAGTTTTGTTCTTTGTATAGAGAGTATAGACGGGTGATTATTGAAAAGAAAACCAATTTTACTATCAGGCAAATAAAAAAGTAAAATCATGGTTGTCAACATCTAAATACAGCTTTATGCCATTTTTTAAAGCTTTGTCTTAGATTTGACAAGAAGGTTCTTTGATCGAGTCTTGGGTAAACCATAAAGAATAACTTTCTGTTTATAAATGCCTTAATACAATTTAACTCCAGTATAGCTTCGAAGTATATTTATTTCTGTTGTATTAAAATTAGTTTTAAGCCTTAAACTTGACATATGTCGAATTGTATTACAAATGATTTTTAAAAAAGCCTTCGGCACCTCGGGGCTAAAAAAACTGGTTTTAATCTTATAATTGTACATTCTATATCCGCGGAAAGCTATTTATAATACGATGCAAGAAATAACTATTATTGGCCTTAGACATCGGCCACTCCGGGCCATCAAAATAGGTAATAAACATAATTTTTATTTTCATATCAGCGGACAAACTGTCAAAAATAAAATGCATTAGATACATATTTCTGCATTTTATTAACATTGTATATTACATTATTCTCCTGTCATTATGTTGGTCAAAATGTTGACTCATATATTAGACAATTGAATTTAACTTAACATTAGTTTGATAATATGGCACCTGTGAACACTTTATAAAATGTTTCTAAGTCTTTGATATTAAAAGAATGATTTCTGGTTCAACATGGGTGGAATTGACCACCGAAACAAAAATGAATTTTTGTTTGACATCAGTGGCGACCCAATGTGTGTTTTCTTCTTTTATTATTGTACAATAGAGACAACAATATTAGATAGAGTGCTAGCAGTCAGGAAAAAGGGAGTAAATGTCTATATACTGAAACTACATACATTCTTTTTAACAAATAAACCGTTTTTCTTCCCAATCCCTTACAAATAGCCAAAACCTGTCATGGTCGAATACAAAGATTCTGATGAATTTTAATTCAGAGAGGGGGAACATTAGGCTGTTAATTACGCTAG